>NC_068358.1:101769128-102069128 GCF_020536995.1 Dreissena polymorpha | reverse complement strand
CTAATGCGGCCATGTAGTCCATCAAGTCTTTGTTCGTCGACTCACGCCCTCCGTCCGCCATATTGGAGCAATCAATTTGTTTGGATTTAGAGTTAGAGTTATTAGCTGGTGTCAACTCAAAAGTGCTATCATCTGACGCGTCCGAATCAGGAAATAATACAGCGCTAGCCTAACTTAAGATGTCACTTACTGAAATATTAGCTTCAATTTTTTTAGGGCCTCTTTCGGGTAGCTTTGTTTACATTTTCACTCGCACTCCCGTTACTATTTAGATCTTTTCTCTTTCTTGTCATATTTTATCATCGCTTTTTGTGTAATCAACTTAATAACTAAATAACTACTCATATATAACTTTTCCCACTATATCCGACATAAATCTTAGCACTAAACACACTTATAACTTAAATATTATCTAAAATACACTCCCTGATTTAAAACACGTCTTTTCGCGCCATAACACGTGTTCATAACACACACTGGAAATGCTTCTGGAAATAAATTTTATGCTCAGCTAACAACATGAGAAGATTTTACTGAATTAAACAGGTTATTCGTTTATTAGTCTTCTTTTGAAATTGGTATTGAAAATATGAAAAACTTAAAACCAAATTGTGTCTTGTTCACTTAATTAACCTGGGTCACCACAGCGTACATTCACTACATCACCGACCCATCAAGGGTCAATGCATTTAGTATTTATGAATAATGCTGAAATCAGAACGGGTAGGGGTAAGATGCGTCCCTCTGAAAGGTTCATTTTGTTTTTATCCCCACGCTTTTTGAAAAAAAGGTGGGGATATTGTGGTGATCTCCGCCGTCCGTCCGTCCGTCCGTCTGTCCGTCCGTCCGTCCTGGCCACTATCTCCTCCTACACTAAAAGCACTAGAACCTTGAAATTTACACACATGGTAGCTATGAGCATATGTGCGACGGTGCACTATTTGGAATTTTGATCTGACCCCTGGGTCAAAAGTTATAGGGGTTGGGGTGGGGCCGCGTCAGAAATTATCACTCATTTTTTTAGGTTATTTTACATTTACTTCTTTATTTCTACACCGATTCACTTCAAATTGATACTGGACCTCACCTATGACAATACGGTCAATCTCAACCATGCATGGCCCCATTCCCAACCCTGGGGCGCCCCGCCCACATAGGCCACACCCACCAAAAATTTCCATTTACTATAATTTTTTCATTTCTACACGGATTCACTTCAAATTGATACTGAACTTTTGTTATGACATTAGGGTCAATCTCAACTATGCATGGCCCCAATCCCAACCCTGGGGCGCCCGCCCACATAGGCCACACCCACCAAAAAAATCCATTTACTATAAAAAAAATTTAGGTTATTTTACATTAACTTCTTCATTTCTACACTGATTCACTTCAAATTGATACTGAACCTCTCTTATGACAAAACGGTCAAACTCAACTATGCATGGCCCCGTTGCCAACCCTGGGGCGCCACGCCCACATAGACCACACCCGCCCAAAATTGCCTTTTACTATAATTTCTTCATTAATACACTGATTCACTTCAAATTGATACTGAACCTCTCTTATGACAATACGGTCAATCTCAACTATGCATGGCCCCATTACCAACCCTGGGGCACCCCGCCCACATAGGCCACACCCTCCCAAAATTGCCTTTTACTATAACTTCTTTATTTTTACACCCATTCACTTCTAATTGATACTGAACTTCTCTTATGACAATACAGTCAATCTCAACTATGCATGGCCCCATGATCAACCCTGGGGCGCCCTTGGGTCAAACATGCGGCGTGGGGATACGCGTCGGCCTCTGCCGCGCCATTTCTAGTTATCAAATGTAGTCGACATATATATAAAACTCACATAAACCATCGACATTGGTAAATAATTGTGGCCTTACATTTTAGTAATATTCAACTCGGAATGCGGTGTGTTGAATCAGAGATAACCATGTGAGCATCAACATTTTTAATTATGAATCCTTCAAATTAAAAGTACATAAAGGATAAACATTTTTGATAGCATTTTTGCAATACATTAGTGCGACATGACAGGGATCATGTATTTTTTATATAGAATACGTGGCCGGTTGATCCAAAAAAAGGACATTTTTGGCATTTAGCCAAATATCAAACTTCTTACCGGTGTATAAAATTATCACATTTAATAAGAAATAATATTTTCTAAAGAAATCAAGGCTGTACATTATATAAACAGTATATTAGTATATATTAAATTATATTCTGTCCGTGCTCTGTGTATCAGAACGGACACTTTCCGCTTTTAAAATATGTTTCGTTTAAAGAAATAATATTCTTAGCAAAAGCAATAATCAAATTAAGGCGGAAAGTATCGTCCCTGATTAGCCTTAGCGCACATGCATTAAAACCCCTTTTCACAGAGCGCGGTTCGTTTACTTTTGTCAAAACACACGGTCTCTTGTGAGCCTTCGTTACACTTGTTCTTTGATCGACAACTGTGTCAGAAGTTCAATAAAATTTCTTAATCCAAAATAGATCTTTGTCACATAAAATAGCAGTCATTAGTAATGCAACTTCATTATGTTTGCGTTTCATTCATATCCAAAGACAGATGATATCGGTAGATTTCTTAGATAAACATATGGCTTCAAAGGCTTGTGCGTAAAGTGTCGTCCCAGATTAGACTGCGCAGTCCGCACAGGCTAATCAGGGACGACACTTTCCGCTTGTATTGAATTTTTCGTTTGAAGGAAGACTGTTCTTAACGAAAATTCAGTTTAGGCGGAAAGTGTCGTCCCTGATTAGCCTGTGCGGACTAATCTGGGACGACACTTAACGCACGTACATTAAACACCCTTTTTACAGAGCAATGCTCAAATGTTAGTGAAAAAAAATTAAGTTTGATGCACTTAGCAGAATCAGTGTCAAAAGACTGAATGACGGCAATATATAAAACAGGAGAAACCGAAGTTTGCTTGCTCGCTCGTTTATAACATTGTGGCTTAGAATTTCAATATCATAGATCCCTGGTCTGTGTCTACATTTTACCACGGTGGCATACATTGAACAATTTTGGTAGAGGACCACGATACGATGTTACTAACCAATATTCACATCTCTTGGCATTGTCATTTTAGAGAAGATTTGTATGCCCCGTTATCTAATTATGCCAGTGGCAAAAAGCGATTAATAGGTTCTTTAGTTTAGTGTATACCTATTTATTTTAGCTCGATTGCTTCGACAGCCATATGCTCATGTGAAACGCTCTCGAATCCGTTTCCTAGGATTAAAACCAGTTCTTGGCGTCTTTGGAGGATATTTAAAGAAAGTTCCCACAATGGGGATCGAACCCATGACCTCCCGGTCGCAAGGCGGGCACCATATCCACTACGCCACGGCGACATTGAATCATTGAATCCTTCTTTAATCCTCCCGTCCGTACGAGGTTAAATCCATATAAAAAGTTTCGTATAACATTAATACCGCTTGCAAGAAAGCTTTGAATATTATATTGACGCATTTTCAACACACCCATATTAAATGGGTTCATCTTGACATTGATGTTAACGTAGTTATGGACTTTTTATAAGGTCCAAATTCTTTATTAAACTCAATGACGTATATCGTCTAACAATAATTATTTTCCTACAAAGTTTTATATAATTTTGTATTTGAACAAGCTGTAACGAAGATTTCTTTCAGATAAGCTAATTCTTGTATTGTTATTCGTTCGTGCTAATCTATCGAGAATTTTCATTCAAGTATTTGAAAAGCTATGCCGAAAAAAAAGCCTACGCAATTAATGACGTCAAACTCCTTTATTTCAATTTCAAGAATCCACGTAGAAAACAGGAACCATAAACAGAAATAGATAAGCAAAACGACAAGAAATAAACGAACGGCACTTATAACACATGTGAGCCAGCTCTGGGTAACGGGGCTTATTGCACGTGCGTAACGTGTCGTCACAGAAAAGCTTGTGAAGTGCGCACAGGCTAAACAGGGAAAACACTTTTCGCTTTTCTGCTATTGTGAGTCTTATTTCAGCGATAAACCAGTGAAGGCGGAAAATTCGTCCCAAATAAGCCTGTGCGGTCTGAACAGATCAATCTGGGACGATACTTTACGCACATGCATTAAGCCCAGTTTTCCAAGAACGATGCTCATTTTGGACGAAAGAAATTGTATTCGGGCGTTTGTTACACTCAAACACTCACGATACAATACACATCACTATCGGCTTAACCATCCAACTTTAGTTCTTCAAAATATCTATCGGCAGCATACGCATAAGTAACACCTTTACCAATCCCACTGTCGCTATACTGTTAGTGGTCGCCAGAACCGCTAGCAACATCAGCTGACACGACAATGTTGAACACATCCCTCCTTAGCTTCTCCATTTTCGATTCAAACGCTGGAAAAATCTTTGCTAGGATGACGAACAGTTTGAGTTTGCACTCCTCAAATCGGGCAACATATAATTGAAGGCTCAAAATGGAGTTGAGTTGAATACATAAGTAACAAAACGCGTAAAAGAGCTTTCTGGGAAGAGTATTTCTGTACTCAAAGCTTGTCTCGTGAACAATGAGGTTTATTACCATGAAAGAATGCAGAATTATAAATACAAGGACAATTTTGATAATAGTTTTCGTTGTAGAAAATTGTCTTGCGCTCATTCGGCCAACCTTGTTCATGTTCATGTGAAATGCCGAAGATCTCAGCGCTGCGATTTCACGCTTGTGTCGCATCGCAATCCTGTGGATGATGACGTAGGAGCAGGATACTCCCAGTTCCGCAAGCAGAAGCAGTGACATCATATACAGACGAACCGGACGAGTAGCATCCCAGAAATTGCAGCCCTCAAAACGTCCATTACAATTGACTTTGAACCCGTATAATGTAACGGCTGATATTGTAACACATACCAGTGTCCACAGACCTGATACCGCGATCAAAACTCTTGGGCGCGTCACACTACGAGAGTACGTGAGATGCGCTAGAAGGGCAAACGCTCGCTCGGCGGACAGACAGGCGACAGACAGCATGTTGATCAGGACCGTTCCTCCAGTTGTTACAAAGCGTATGATCAACATGAAGGTGCTTGCCATTCCATGCCAAAATATAAGGATTTGACATATCAAGAACGACACATTTGAGATTCCATCGCTGATAATAAAATTTATTGAAACATACCGGCATTGGAAAGGAATCTTTCTACACTGACCCAGTATGATGACAGCCACAATGTCACAGAGCAAGATGATTATGGCGAATATCGCCATGACTTTATTAACAACAATCAGAGTATCGGTGAATTCTTCTATCACTTGAAAGGGCTGATAGGTTGTGTTGCCTAACTGGCTCAAAAGCGATGCATTCGTCTGCTCCATTGTTTCCTTTGCCCTGTGGGGTAAATAAAATACGATTAGTCTGTATACTAGTTAGATCTATGACCTTAATCATACTTAAATAAATGGACCGTGCTTTGTAAAATGGGGGTTTAATGCATGTGCGTAAACTGTCTTCCCTACACATGCTTATGTGGGACGACACTTTATGCACATGAAGTAAATCCCCTATTCACAGAGCACGGCCCTAATAAATGTGTGTCGAAACAACAACAAATGACAGAGATTGGGAAATACTTGTAAGAAAAACATAGTCTGAACAATGGCACTGAACACTGACACTGAACACTGACACTGAACACTGACACTGAACACTGAACACTGGCACTGAACACTTACACTGAACACTGAACACTGACACTGAACACTGACACTGAACACTGACACGTTTTCTATAATATATCAGGGACGGCACTTTACGCTTTTATGATATTTTTTCTTTAAAGAAAGTATCTTCTAAGCCAAAGCCAGTTTAGGCGTAAAGTGTCGTCCCTGATTAGCCTGTCCGGGCTACAGATGATCTACCTAAATGTTTACATGATTTGTCAAGAAATGAATAATGGCTGCGATCAGTATTTAGCAAAATTATGGCACTTTGTGTGTTTTATATAGTCATACAAATAGGGGCACTCCTCGTTAACTATTTAGATCGCTCTTTAGTCTTTCATCCACTATGTAGCCTTATTCAATTGATCAAAGATGCTAACACACAGAAAAAGTTGCCATTGATGTTTATTTTGCTCCTTAAATTTTAAGACAAAATACTTTCCAAAGTACAGTTACATTATTATCAACAAGATACAAGCGAAACCGTAAACGGGCTTCGCGCGTGACAATTAGAAATTGTGAAACTACATCCCTGCTTGTATAGTGTGTACTGGCTTCCTTATTATACAAAAAGTTACGGTTTATATACCCACTTAACACTAGACGCTAGCTTGTAATATAAGGAAAGATGCGTAACTTAGACAGGAAAAGTTCAGCTATTTACCAAAGGAGTGTAACTAATAAATTGCATTTGGCCTTTCTGCTTGACAGTACATGGATTAAACTAAGGAATTATTTTTATAAATGACATATAGGCCTGGGGCTTGTCTTTTCAATTTAACTATAAGGAAAATTGTAGACGTCTATGGATAAATAAATTAATAAATTGACCATATAACCACACCATTAAATCGTTGTTTTTATAAACATAAGGCCAAACAATTAAATTTTATTTTTTGTAAATAACTGATATTCTAATGTTCACTAGGTATTGTTCAAATATTCGTTACGTTACAACTATGGAATATAAAGTTTCCTAAACTGTATGTACTCAGCTTATCTTTAAATGCTTGGTGGATTTATCCAACTTTCACGGCTGAATAACCTTACATATACTAAATCTATATGGGCCATGCTCTGCGAAAAGTGGGTTAAATGCATGTGCGTAAAGTGTAGTCACAGATGAGCCTGTGCAGTCCGAACAGGCTCATCAGGGACGACACTTCCCGAGTTCGTCCTTGACTAACCTGTGTTTTTCACTTTTCACAGAGCGCGACCCATGTAAAGGTCACTATCAATCTTAAAGATCACACGACAAAATTTTCTGTTAAAATATGCCTGGTACGCTATTGACAGACAATATTTTTACAAGTAAACATAACAGAGTTTCTTTTAATGTAATATTTGAACCAAGCAAGGTGGTAAGACGATGATTTTTACACTATTTATCGATGAATTATCTAGGAAGTTACAATAAAAATGTGGATCTGGTATACTGCTAACTTATGAAATTCATGGCAATATACATGTTTGTCTAATGTTCGCAGATGATGTAGCTAGTTGTGCCGAAACAGCAATTAAATTATTACAGCAATTAAACGTTATTGACAAATTTTGCGTCTTAATTGATATGGAATTTAATCTACAAAAAGAGAAATGATTGTATTTAGAAATAGTGGACCCTTAAGACATTACGAACACCGGAGTTTCCGTGGCGCGCGAATAAATACTACATCTATTTATAAATATATGGGATTAATGTTTACACCGAAATTATCTTGGAGCGCTAAACATAAAAAGCCAAGTGCACAATCGCAAAAACAAACGATGTTTGCTCATCACAATTATAAAAATTAGTTGGGTATTTTCCGATTAAATATTCATTTACGTTGTTCAATAGTATGATAAAACCGATTCTTTGTTATGGATCAAAAATATTGGGGTACGAATATATTTACTCGATAGAAGTTGTCCATAACATTTTTTTTAAACGCGTTATGCATGTTAAAAACCTTACCAACACATGTGTTGTTCATGGTGAATGTGGACGTCTCCAATTATGTGTTACCTACTTTGTCAATTTTATAAAATATTGGTGTAAGATACTAACTATGCCTTATCATAGATACCCTAAACAATGTTATATAATGTTAAAAGCGCTTGATGACTCCGGAAGAAAATGTTGGGCTCCAAAAGTCAAAACAATTTTATTGCGTTATGGCTATGGATTTGTAATGATAAGTCAAGAAATTCACTATATTAATATATTCATAAGACACTTTCGCCGACGCACTAATAAGTTTTATACTGAAAACTGGCAAAGTGGTCAAAACATTTCATCTCGCTTTTATCATTATATGTATTACAAAACAATGCTAAAAACTGTCTGGATATCTTTTCTCAGAACACATACCATTTAAACATAAAAATGCATTTTCTAAATTTAGATGTTATAATCGTAAATTAAATATTGAGATATGTAGACAATTAAATACGATATTTGATGATAGACCTTGTTATTGTTGTCTGGATAAAAATAATATGCGTGTTATTGATTGCAAATTTCATGCATTTTTGCATTGTTTAAAATACAGAGAAATCCGTACCCAATTTAGTTTTCATTTGGTATCATGGTGGATATTCAGTATCTGAATGTTATTCATAAATGGGATCAAACAATTATAAAATTACCGACATATTATTACCCATAAAGTCGGAAGCTTTGTATACCATCTTTTAAACAACATCATTTCATAAGTTTGTATTTATATGTATATCTTCATGTGAAACAAAATTAATTTGTATGTATATGTATATCTACCAAAATGTATCATTAATAAGGATAAAAGTAGTTACAAGGTAACTATGAGATCGCGTAGTGTGTATTTTCGGGCCGATGGTCTGTATTTACTTAAATAACATTGTTTGAGTTTGAGTTTTGAGTTTGACCATGCCTTGAATAATAATATGGCTCAATGGTACCCTATTTGAAACGTTTCTTCACGTATAAGAAAAACATCGCTGAAAACTGATCTAGATAAAACTTCAACGTATGTTCATCGAGAACTAAATGTCTTGAATAAATGTAAATGAACATTACTGAATAATCCTACCCTTATGTTTGCATATTGTGTGTGCACTGCCCAAAATAAAAGTTGAGAAATGACACATTTGGACACCATGATTTTTGCGTAGCTGTCGAACTGTTAGAAGTAATGTATTGGGCACTTGTGGTATTTATTTTTAGCGTCATAAAATTAAATAAAAGCCGTCTTAAATCATTGCGCATGGAATAAAGTGAATAAGCGAATGAAATATAAAAAAGGGGGCAAGTTAGGAAAATTACAACCATAAGTGGTTATCGAAATGACTAACGGTACTTATGAAAGAAATGAGAGTAGACATCACTTCAACCAACCACGCTGTCATGCTTGGTAAATAAACCTGAACAACTTGTTGATATATGAAGAATACTTTAAACAATAATGGCGTCAAAATAAATTAATTAATATAACCTTCGTTGTATCTTATTTTTCTCCTCCTATAAAAATATGCATTAATAATTACATTAAATAAATGCATAAATAATGTTTGTAATCAAATAAATGGTACAACTTACTTGACGTGGCGAAGCTCTCTTGAGAACTAATGTAGTTACCTGACTTTCCATCTGTCCATACAAATCACATCGGTGTTTGCAAAGCGTGGGATATTGTTTCACCTATCATATCCATAACAAAGACAGTTCAACACCTTGTTTGTTATTCTTTCTTCAATTCAATATACTGTTAAAAATATGTAGTCATTAGAGGTATTGTACAACAATGTACCAATTAATTTATAATATAGTTGTGATACACGACCCTTTAAAAGAGTGGGTGCAGCGACAGGAAAACCAAAAATAATTGCCTTTTTATGGTTTGTATTGATTGAATAAAACAACTGTGATGACGATTTTTTGTGTGTGCGTGTTTTAGACACAATGCCGTTCACAACTATTGTTGATATTTTACAATATCCAATCCAATGTGCGTCATACCAAAACTGTAGTCAATTGAGTCTACACTTTTCCGTTTATTACTTTTGAAGGTTGGCAACAAGTCTGTTAACAAATATACACTATGCACAAGAATAGCATTAAGTGTATAAAAGCCATATTCTGAATATTTTACATATAAATTATTGTCAAATAATGATGAGAAATTGGGTGAAATATTTGGGTTTTCTTTATGTACGAAATATTGACAAAAGATTAAATATTTGGATCTGGTGTGTGTTTAACAACAAAGGGGTTACAATGCTGTTGACACAAGCCTTAGGCTGTATTTGCATTATTTATTATTTGTACCACAACGCTCATTAACGTGTGCATACTTGAATAGTGACTTCTCCAGATTGTAATTCAGCCAATTAGAAATAAAGACACATAGAACACTGACCAATGGGATTCATAACTGAGTTTCACGGGCCAGATGTTAGAGGGAAACAAGACAGTTAGCGTTTAGACTTGGAGGTGTACGGATCGAGAAAGATACGATCATGTAGCTATCAGACTGTATTTGTATAACCGAAAATATTAAGTATATTAGACATTAAATTGGACTAGAAACTGTTACATGGTGTTGTTGAATATTTTATCATGTATTATGCAGAGAAATTAACATAAATAGATAGAATAGACTTGTCCCATGCGCGGCACGAGAAAATGGGAGTTAATGCAAAACTCGTCATCTTGGCAATTCGCGCATGACGAGATATCGAATGATAGGCTACACACCGGTAATTTAAGAGTAATAAACATTGCCAGTAACTATGTGTCGTCCATGAACTATGAACGATTACGGGACACAGGACGTTAAATGGTGCTCGTGAACCAAGGATTCGAACAAAGAAATACTACCACTTACAATTACGAAGCCATGGAAAACAACGCGAAGAAACTCCGTTTCGGCAACTTCTGTAACCAGTAACAACAACCGTGAGCCGGGAACAACGACATCAGACCGCACATATTCTGCAACTTCCGGTGAGTGACTGTTTTATTTCCTAACGCTTGTATCAAAATGGCAAATCAAATAATCCCTGAATTATTTCAAAATTTAAATGAACAAATTAAAGATGTTAAAACGGCCATAAGCACTCAGACTATTTCACAGGTTGTACAATCATTTGATGGAAATTCAAAAGAATTTAAAAATTGGATTAAAAATGTAGAAAAATATGGAACGCTTACCAATTTAGATGAGAATAAATTAAAATTTGTTGCTTACCAATCTAGTAAAGGGCTTGTTAGTGATTACATACATCGTTTTTTGACTGATGATCCGACAGGGACATGGACTGATTTAAAGGAACAGCTTAAATTAAGATTTGCAGAAATTCAAGACCCACAATACGCTTTCTCATTATTAAAGACGACTAAACAAAAGACCGACGAAAATGTTCAAATATACGCTGAGCGACTTTTATCTCTTGCGACGGATGCATACGAAAATATTGAAGGAAATTTAGAATATAAAGAAAAACAGTTAGTAGAAATTTTTATTGACGGATTATCGCACGATTATTTGAGACTTAAATTAATGCGCGAAAATCATGCAACGTTATCAAATGCTTTAAAAAGCGCTATACATGAGCAAAGTGTCAGAGCTAGGTTTGAGTTACGATCACAAATAAATGGACTTGATAACATTACGACCGATAATATTCAGACAGGTATCGATTATATTAGGTCATCTATTGTTTGCACATATTGTAAGAAACACGGTCATTCTATTGAAATCTGTCGCCGTAGGCAACGCGAGATAAGTGCATATACGGTAGGGCGGAACGGCCATACGATAAATCAAAACGATAAAAGGCGCAAGAAAGAATATGACAAAAATTGGAAAGATAAAATTGATTGTTGGAATTGTGGTAAATTAGGACACTTTAGTAGAGAATGTACTCAAAGAAAAACGTACATTAATCGAAAAAACTAGGAAATTCTTACCAAAAAGGGGTCTATGGTAAGAATGAAAAAGTCGAGACATATAATATCGCTTTGTGTGGTAGTCCAAATTCTTGTGTTATTTCAACAGGTGGTTATCAATTTAGGAGCTTGGTAGACTCGGGCGCTCAAGTCAGCATCGTGAGTAAACGTACTTATGATATGTTAAAACAAAAACCCGCACTGATATTTCAAAAAGTAAATCTAAAGTCGGTAAATGGAAATTCATTACATGTCCACGGAAGTGTAAAATTGAGATTCAAAATAGGGAGCATATATAAAGAGCACATGTTTTTTGTAGTAAGTAACGTTAATAGAAATGTTATTTTAGGAAGAGACTTTTTACAAGATAATGGTGTCCGTTTATACTTTGATTTAGGATGTTTGAGGATTGATAACTGTTATGTACCTCTAGAAGAAGATGTACATCTTTCAACGATAGCGAGATTAACCAGACATACTGTGTTAAAACCACAAACTGCCTATAGACTCTTTGCTCAAGCTAAAAGAAACTGCATACGTTCAAATACGAATTATGAATTCAATGGAATAAGCAATTCTTTCTTTGATAATGAACCCGGTTTAACAATTGTTAATTCAGTCGTCAAGACAACGCGTGATAGACAATTTCCCATTTTAATTATAAACAATACGCACAAAACAATAAGGCTTAGACGACACTGTGCCATAGGGCGAATAAAATCGGTAAATGATAATGAAATATGCTCAGTACAAGAAGTTATTAAAAATAATCAGCCGAAATCAGGTTTATCTAAAGATGAAATCTTATCAGATTTACGTGTAGATGAAAATCAAAAAGAAAATATTCTACCGATACTCTTAAAACACAGAACTCTCTTCGCAAGAAATAATTTAGAATTAACACAAACTTCAGCGATAAAATTTACTATAGATACAGGGGATCATCCGCCCATTAAATTAAGGCCGTATCGAACACCATTAAACAATAAGGTATTCATAGATAAAGCCATCGACGAAATGCTAGACGCAAACATAATAAGTCCATCAAGAAGTCCGTGGAGCTTCCCTATTGTTTTAGTAGATAAAAAGAAAAATAACCATGATTCAAATAAAGATAATAAAGATGAGAAAAGGTTTTGTGTTGATTTTAGACAATTAAACAAAATAACAAAACCAATTGCCTATCCATTACCATTAATAGATGATATATTGGCGTTATTAGGTAAAAGTAAATATTTCACCAGTTTAGATTTGATATCGGGATATTGGCAAATACCTATAAAGGAAGAAGACAGAGAAAAAACGGCTTTCGCTTCGGGATTCAGGGGTCTATTTCAATTTAATGTTATGCCCTTCGGTGCCTCCTCCGCCGGTGCTATATTTCAAGAATTGGCTAATAAAGTACTCAAAGGTTGTGAGAGCTTCGCTGTGGCGTATCTAGACGATATTTTAATATTTTCACCTGACTTGCAATCTCATTTATCACACGTAGATACAGTACTACAGAGTCTCAGTAAACATAACCTAAAGCTAAAACTATCAAAATGTCAATTCTTACAAAGAGAGACTAGATACCTAGGCTTCATCATAGATCAAAATGGTATAAGGCCGGATCCGTTAAAAGTAGAAGCGATCCGACAATTCCCCAGGCCAAAGTGCGTGCGCGATGTACGATCCATCTTAGGTGCTGCAGGATTTTATAGGAGATTCTGTCCGTCGTATTCAGAAGTAGTCGAGCCACTTATTAATCTCACGAGAAAGAATGTCCCATTTAAATGGTCAAAACAATGCGAAGATAGTTTCCTACAATTAAAAGACTCATTTACGCAAATCCCTTATCTTTCATACCCTGATCCAAAAAAAGGTTATATTCTGTATACGGATGCATCTGATAAATGCGTCGGAGCCTGTTTGACTCAAAAATGCGACAGTAACGAGACCGGGGATTATGTGGGCGAAAAGCCGATATTTTTCATATCGCACAGATTAAGCCCCACGCAATGCAAATATAGTACTATTGAAAAAGAATGTTACAGCATATTTTACAGTCTAAGTAAATTGCACCATTATTTACACAATGCTGAGTTTGTTATAAAGAGTGATCACAAGCCGCTTAAGTATTTATTGGAAAGTCCTATGCAAAACAAGAAAATACAATTATGGGCCTTAAGTATAGCGGGTTACAACTGCAAAATTGAATATATACCGGGAAAAAAGAATATTATTGCTGACTTCCTAAGCCGACCTCCAAAAACCAAAATAAAGAATAATCAATGCGATCAAACAGAACTAGAATTAGATATTAACGATAAACATTTGACGATTAGTTCGGAAATAAATGGACAAAACCAGACGCGCGAAATTAATGTAATTGACTCTACGCATATCGATCACAGGCAAATAATTGATAATATTATTACCCCGCAACCAATCCCAGTCGACGACACAGCGTCGAACAATAATATATCAGGGCTTAATATGCAAATAGAACAAGAAAAAGACCCTCATATATCTGAGATTAAAGCGAGATTAAGATTAGGGAAACAGAACAAGAGTGAAGATGATAGATATTTAACGGTTGATGACATACTGTACTACATATCAAACGTAGATGAGGAACCTACTCTCAGGCTTTTTGTACCTAAACACCTGACTGATTCAGTTGTCAAGCAATACCATGATGAAAACGGACATCCTGGGTCTCAAAGGCTTTTCCAGACGCTAAAAGAGAAATATTACTGGCCTAAAATGTTCAAAGAATTGAATGATTATGTATCTAAGTGCATTATATGTCAAAGTAGAAACTTAAAAGCAATCAAAGCTCCCATATCGTCAGATACCTCAATACCGCCCTTTCCGTTTTCAGTTGTTTCCATAGATATATGCGGTCCATATCCGAAAACGCTTTCCGGAAATAGATATATAATATGTTTCGTAGATCAATTCTCAGGATACATAGAAGCTTTCGCTTCGCCTGATAAGTCGTCTGATAGCGTAATACACCTGTTAATGAACGAGATTTATTGCCGTCATAGTTGTCCTATAAGAATTATAACTGATAACGGAAAAGAATTCACAAGCACAGCTTTCACGGAAACATTAAAATCAATGAACATTGACCACGTAAAGACGACAATATATCATCCCGCGTCTAATGGCATGAACGAGCGTTCACATGGGACTATGAACAATATACTATCAAAACGGGTTCAAGAAAATGTACAACAATGGGACGTACATTTAAACATGTCTTTAGCGGCAATGAGATTTTGTACATCCGAGACTTCGAAGCACACACCGTTCTTCTTACTTTTTAATAGAGACCCTATTCTTCCAATAGACAACTTGTTAAAGCCTAGACGTAAATATCACGGTGAAGATTATCATAAAATAATATTAGAAGAACAACACAAATCATTTAAAAAGGTATGTGCCCAAATTCAAAAATCGAAACGTAGACAAGCTGATTATGCGAATAAAAATACGAAAGATATTAAGTTCGAAATCAATGACCCCGTTTACTACAAAAACTTTCAACGTACGAATAAATTAGACAGTAAATGGAGGCCATATTATCGTATAATCGAACAAAAGTCGCCGTTAACATACGTAATAAAGAATCAGTTAGACAACTCAACTATTAAAGTTCACGCTGATCAAATAAGGCACGCAAATATCGATGAATGGCCAATGATAGATAAACCACTAGCGCGCCCGATTAGAAAAGCAAATTTAGCCTTTGCGGACGACACATTATCTTCTGATAGCGATTCAAATAACTCAGTACATGGGTTACCTGTAATTACGCAACAGACCCGACAGATTAGAGATAATACGGACAACGAGGAAAATATTCCACTTGCGGAACTGCAAAAACATTTGAGAAACAAACAATTAGCGGATATACAGTCAAGCTCCAGTGAATCAGATACGATGCATTACAATAACGGTAATACACAAAACTCACCTGTACGTAGGTTTGAAAATGATTCTTCAGATGATCAGATGCAAATTGACGCGGTCGCGTTAAAACACAAAAAACGAAAATTGGCAAAAAAGACTTCACGTTCAAATAACGCAATGAAGAAAGCAATTTTCACGTGCCTTCAGACAATGGCTGAACACATGTAAATGGATGGACTACAAAATAAAGCGAGATAGATGTCGAGACTTAAAGACCCCAAAAATTTTGTATATAGAGAAATATGTTTTGAATGTATATGTAGTATATATGTAAAAAAAGGATTATAGAGGACGGTATCGTCCGATTTTGATAATGTATCGTCATTAGCATTGATTCACGGGTTTAGAATGAAATGAAAATGTCATATTTAAGTCAACGGGTGATATAATAGATATATTTCAGTAATATGTAACAAACAGAATCGTGACTCGCAAAATGCACATAAACCATTAGTAGGTACATTAAGTGAGAAAGAGCGACATTCCGATACGTTTTCCAGGTGTGAATACAAATTGGCTTGTCAAATTAAATGGAGACCCGCGAATACCGAAGGCGTACAATACGTAGGGATGGTCTGTCATCTGTCTATGAACGCCAAGATACACACGTTTGACGCCCATTACTTGATGACAGGCGTGGGTCACGAATTAGACGAGTACGTAACGAAACTGGTATAAATAACCCTCAAATAGGCGGACTCACTAAGTACGTTCGATTACATGACAAGCTACTGATAACGCACTTGACAACGACGTAAATTAACGCTAGCTTATGCCCTACAGCTCTCAAGTAAACACCTTTTTAGGCGTAAATAACATTTTAATACAGTTTGTAAATATCCTTAAAGCAAAGCAGTGTACCTTTTATTAGTATAATGTAAAAGATACAACTATATTGCTATGATTCATTACAAATTTGATACTGATCGAATATGTAGTTTATTCTTTTTCGTTTCTTTATAAGAATAACTACATTAAGACAAGGGATTTTGTTTGTAAATTTTTGTTCTCAAAGTAAATAAAACAAAATAAAGCACAATACATTTCATTGAATAGACAAACGCGTATAGTTTAAATAAAACATCATAAATTTGCGTCATGAGAATCGCGTTCCTTTAGCACATTAATTTTATTTGGGTATATCTTATCATAGGTGTGAATAGTAATCTGAATGCTTATATAGCAAATTCCATTAATATGTAAATAAAAGGCCCGTTTATCATTTCATGTAATTGACCCTATAAGATTTGCCAATGCGATACAAGTTAAGGAGAAAAGCAGCGCTCCTGACATCGTTGGCGTGGTTTGCCTGCAGCAACATGCGTTCATAACGCATTTGAGATCGTGATCAGATCTTAACACCCCGACAAAGAAGAATAATATGTCATCGACATACCGATATCTTCGACGACGATGTATCCGTCGAGAATCAGATGACGTAACAGACGACTTCAATTAGGATCCAACATTGTCGACATGGATCCAAATTGTGAACCAGCATCAGTACCATACAACGAGTGGACTGTTAATGGACATTTCACGCGTCGTCGAAAATGATTTTTAAAGATACGATGATATGAATGGACTTGATGATGAAAAATCGCGCGTACTTTGTACATATATTAGGTGAACATTTTATCGTCTATGAACTTATATATATATATGTGTGTTACCTTTATTACATGTACATAAACACTAATTATAATACTACAGTCATGAATGCAGACATTCTCCAGAACTATAAATAATAAACGTTTGAAGTATTCTAAATCGTGCAACAGCCGAGGACCAACAGCTTCTCCGACCGACCATACTCGTCTTCATTCGGAAGCCGTCGTTTCAATCGACTGCATATTACCATCTACAACCAGATGTCAAATACTCTCCAACCGGACGTCTCATCTCTTCACCTAGACGCCACATCGCCTCCAGCAAAGATGTCAAAAATGGACACTATTCGTATTGGATTTCCCAAACCAGTGACGCATTCCACGTCATTGTGATTGACATTGACTATTTAAATATTCCGACGTTTTATTATTTCAGCAGAAACATTCGATAAAAATTTCATTAATAATATGCAGATTTTCATCATATATATGTTTTAGTCACTGATGTTTTCATGTTTGCGTGTTTGATTTTCTACATCGTATGTATTAATATGTTTTCGTTTCCTTCCATTCTTACATTCTTAAAGATTTTTCTGTATCCTAAAATGCATAAAAATCAAATTGAGAGGATAAGTTGTGTCAAATAATGATGAGAAATTGGGTGAAATATTTGGGTTTTCTTTATGTACGAAATATTGACAAAAGATTAAATATTTGGATCTGGTGTGTGTTTAACAACAAAGGGGTTACAATGCTGTTGACACAAGCCTTAGGCTGTATTTGCATTATTTATTATTTGTACCACAACGCTCATTAACGTGTGCATACTTGAATAGTGACTTCTCCAGATTGTAATTCAGCCAATTAGAAATAAAGACACATAGAACACTGACCAATGGGATTCATAACTGAGTTTCACGGGCCAGATGTTAGAGGGAAACAAGACAGTTAGCGTTTAGACTTGGAGGTGTACGGATCGAGAAAGATACGATCATGTAGCTATCAGACTGTATTTGTATAACCGAAAATATTAAGTATATTAGACATTAAATTGGACTAGAAACTGTTACATGGTGTTGTTGAATATTTTATCATGTATTATGCAGAGAAATTAACATAAATAGATAGAATAGACTTGTCCCATGCGCGGCACGAGAAAATGGGAGTTAATGCAAAACTCGTCATCTTGGCAATTCGCGCATGACGAGATATCGAATGATAGGCTACACACCGGTAATTTAAGAGTAATAAACATTGCCAGTAACTATGTGTCGTCCATGAACTATGAACGATTACGGGACACACAGATTGCTGTTTATTTTGTCGATCATATGTTTACATAAATTATATGTAAATATTCAGAATAATAACGTAACAGATTGCTGTTTATTTTTCCGATCATATGCTTACATATTTCCCGCGATTTTGTACAGCCCGTAAAAAAAGTATGGACGCTATGCATTAACATTAAGTAACCTTTAAAAGCCATAATAACGCGAACCGGAACACGGAATCAAAACACTTATTTACGTAAATCAACATATCGTGAATTTAATAAAATCATGTTTTACAATCGCAACACAATGCTAATGGTTGTTATGCAATTGTATGGAAGATCGGATAACCGGCCGCAAAACTATGGCATGCATGTGTGGAGATAATTTCACCGTTTCCTATATTACAAAGTACGCGATGGTAACAAAGAACAATCCTTTCATGCAAACTTTCGAGTCGTCTTCATTTCCCCGGAAACGTCGAATCGGTTTATCGGACAGTTTAGAAGTTAGTTGTAACTTAAAACAACAAGAAGCGGATCCGTACCAACATTCGTATAGAGATTTTGATTGGTGCCAAGCGAAAGCCAACCTCTTGCCGTTAACCTTTATGGAAGGTAAACTATGGGAAGAGTTTGGATTCGCGTACCAGTGGTCCCCAGAAATCCTACAAACACGCCTTCTGAAGACGGTCTGCGTCATGAAAGAGATTATCGTTGCTCTCGACTTAAATATGAAAACCAGCTCGGACCATGTCCTGCCTTTCATTTGTCTGAATCCCATGAGATCAAAGCTCATCATAAATGCTAATTGAAACATTAATGTCTTTCATTTACATCTGACTATGCACAAACTTAGGCGGTTAAAATCGTTAATTTTATTGTAACATTGATTATTCAATTATTGCGCTATCACATAAACTGAGTTCTGGGGCTGTGGCATTCGGAATAAAGTACACCAGTACTAATACAAATAAACCGTTCGCTGGCGGATGTGTCCGATCTCCAGTCATCGGGAAGTTAGACTGGACACGTCGGAGCCCACTCGCCGTCCGATGAGTGACAAAGTTTAACTAGAATTGATATTAATTTTTACGCGAACACGCATTAACAAACCGAATAGCTGTTCATTGTGTTATTATACATTCAGTAAAAGGCTGTTTGCTATTCGTAATTCCTCTTAAAGTAATCAGTAATCAAAACGTCGCACGCTTTGCTGAAATCAAGCAATATTAGATCAGTTTGTTTTCCAGATATCATATTTCGTGCCAGGTCATCAAAGAGTTGTAGAAGTTGTGTTTCGCAGGAACAATAAGGCAATTAGCAAACGGGCTGTGAACTTGACTGAGTATTCACTTGTCAAGGTCAAGCAGTGGCTGGCACACGCGCTTCTCACATAGGCCATCCGGTCCCAATGCTCGTTCCGGTGGCGCACGTGTGCTTTGTTGATGGTCACCAGGGCCGTACCCAGAATTTTTTTTACTGGGGGGGGGGCCCAACCGGGGAAGGTTTGGGAGGGGTCCCCTCTCCCTATATATATATACTTTTTTTAATTTGGCACTTTGCAAGGTGAATTTTAATGCTTATAAAAACGTATTTTGTGATATGAATTAATGGAATATAACAAGTAAATCAGCACATTTCGGAAGTCTTAAGCTTTAAACATTGGTGTGAATTCACAACAATATTAAAAGCTTTAGATTTCCGAAATTTACAGGTTTAAACTGACGATTATCCACATCAACTCTCGTGTTGCTTCCACCATTTTTTTTCACAAATCAATAACGTCACAGGTTTTTTTAATTTGATTTTTGGGGAAAGACCTTGCCATTTTTGAGGAAAAAAATGCGCGAAATGCCTAATTTTTGGGGGAAATAATAAAAGTCTTAAATAATCAATTTAACATATTTTACTGTTTTCAAACAAATTCAAGGAAAGAGATAATTTTATTATACAATATTTTTCTACACTGGATCAGGTTAACTTATATAATGAAATCGATTTGTTGTTTCAATTTTCATTTTTTTACCAATGAGCCATTAATAGGTTGATATTACTCAATTCTCGGTACTCAATTATTTTAAATACTGAATTCTGCCTAATTCTTATCTGTTGCTCGGCAAATTTATGTATCTGTTTTTCTTTTAAACAAACATGTTAACTATCTCAACGTAGTCTTTTTCAGTGATTTCCTTTCAAAAATGATAAATACTCAGTTTTAATACCTTTGTCAGTGTTTTTGTTCCGGTTCAAATTCAGGGCCCTATTCTCAATGCAAAAAGTATATATTGGGACTTAAAAATTCCCAATAAAATGTTTAAAAAAAACAATTAAACTTTTAGAAGGGAAAAATACGTCTAGGGCCTTCTCAAAGATGGAAAAAAAACTTGAGTCGGCAATTATCAGACCATAGTCTACATCCTCCTGTAGCAGTTGCTTCCATTCGCTGCACTTATCAAAATACATGTTACATCAATCATCGATAGATGAAGCATTCATGATCACAATGGGGGACTGATCGGGGATGTGTTTACAAGGCGATAAGAAAACATTGCCTAAAGGCTTATCTCGATTGGCGAGCGTTAATCCCCTTGTTTATCAGGGACAATAAAACAAAGCTGCTCTTTTGTTTTGAGGGAAAGTGTGCTGTGGGCCCTTGCACGGGAGAAAAAATTGCAGTGGGCCGATTATAAAAAAAATCATAGTTCGACAGCCAGCTGGGGGGGCCGGGCCCCCGGGCCCATGGCCTGGGTACGGGCCTGGTCACCGTACCGATCAAGCAGGGACCTATACGAACGTTGATTGTTATTGTTTACATTTCGATATTTCCGCGCATGCGCATTGACTGGAGGGCAAAAACACTGGTTACAGTAACGTAAAGCATGTATAAAGGGCTTTTGCTTCGTCAATATTTTGATAACAAATGCGAAATAAAAATGAATATCTTTAAAAAAAATAGTGCTAATATATTATATTTAGTACCAATATATGTATATTCACATATATATATCGATCCCTCTTCATAAAAACAATGTAGTTATAAGCATCAGAGTAAACGTGGTGGGAATACTAAATACTGACAATCCCACAAAACAAAACAATGAAATTGCCTTATTGTTTCTGATAGTAGACTTTAATAAATGATATTGCAAAAATAATAAAACACTTATTAATTTGATAATAATTATTCGTGGTATGGATAGGTTTTTTTTCATCAGCTTGTAAGAGGTGCATTTAATCAATTATCAAACAAAGCCAAAAACGGAATACATAAAAAAAAAAAAATGTTATGGTTATATACTTTTCCAATCAATAAATTTTCGTTTCGTTAACATTGAATGCCAATGCTAATAAATTTTATCATACAAACGCGGAAAAAAACCTGCATATTATGCAAATTGAATTGTCTTCGCATGTATATTGAAATCTCTTTACTAGTGACACGGAGCGTATATTGTCATCTAGAGTCCGTGCTAGTGATAATTAGTGATAATTTAAAGTCTAGCATTCTATTATAAACACATTATAAATTTCATTTCTTTAACGCAAGTATTTTTTACCATATTGTGATAGCTTCTTTTCATGATGGTATTGTGTACACTGAAGTAACGTAAAATCTTTACACGTACTAGCGAAGTTTACATTTGCCGGATCCCTTAATTACGTAGCAGTAATACTGCACAATATGTTAAAATTATATTTATTGAACACTGTATTATAATGATTCAATTAACTGGCTAATATAATGCACTAGTTCCTGTTAATCCATTTCTGACAGATTTCGTCATTTTGTAATGTTGAAATATTTTATTGAAGCCACTTTTCTTTTTGCTTTAAAATTTGGCTTTACTGATTTCTCAAAATGCCAAGAGATGTCATGAATTGTGTTTAATGAACAGACAATCGTCTGCAACATGTGGTTTATGGCATGGACCCAATGTGCCTTGGTTTATGACACCCTGTTGTCTTTGTCTGGACGGTCTCCGATCATAACGAGATAATCGATTTGTGATGAACAAAGGTGCAATTTAACACCTATGCTGCAACACAGAGTGTCAAAACTGGTGTAACAATTAAATAAATCAATAACATTAATCGATAAAATTTATTTAATGTGTAACAAGGTTAGTTTTTTTAGACATATAGAGGTTACTACATGCATACAGGTATGTTGCTAAGATAAAATCTATCTATTTGTTGTTTGTCTTCATCCTCAATTGTTTTCGTTCATTAAATCTATTTTATTCTGAAAGAATTACAATTTCTGAGACTTGTTTTAACTTCAAATGGTCGCAAAGAAGTGCAAGTAGAGAAATTTTGTGGTAACCATATACCGTATGTGCTCTTAAATGGTTTTCCACTCCCGAGTTCGTTTGAAGCAAAAAAAAATAATAACAATATTATTCAAAAATAAAGTTCCTTGCATGCTTATGTCTTTTCAGACATCATAATTAAAATTATATTTGATATTATGCATGATTATCAACAAAAACGTTGATTTTGTCAAGGCAGTACTATGAGATAGATATTGAGATAGAGCTTCTGTATATGCGCTTTTTGCCCTCCAGTAGAAACTCGGGTCATTTAGCAGGTGCGCGTGACGTCACTCGTCAACGTTCGTATACAAGCAATATATTGTTTGCATAGGTCCCTTGATCAAGTGACCTTCCGGGTACTCTCCCCCCCCCCCCGCCTACACGCACACCAACAGAACATGATCAAATTAAAGCTGAATCCGTTTCAATAAAGCTAAAAAGCTGGGGATTGCATAGTTCCATTTTTTTCCAAACTTTCGTAAAATAAATTAAGTGGAAGTGCTGGGACACACTCTGGGTCCTCACATAATATTCACGGAAAGACCTCACAAACTTCGAATTTACAACAAATGCCAAGAAAAATGGATACAGTAAGTGGCGTTTGCTCCTTAAAATATATACAAATTTTGACATAATCATCAAGAAAGTTATTTAATTTTAATCTTAGTGGAGTTTTCCCCAATACCAATTGAAAAATGCAACAATAGGTTTTTAAACAGAGGACGGAAACGATGAGAAATTCGGTAGACGACAACGACGCCGAACTCTGATTCAACACTAACATCAAAAAATATAAATGAAAACAATTATTATATTCTATTGATTGATGAGAGTTTTATGTTCTTAAACACAGAAATACACAAGTTATGTAAGTAATTTTCTGGTATGGATAACCTGATTGAAGCATAAATGAGACGTGCAATTAATGTTTTGTCTGTAGATGCATTATCCGGATTGCAGTTTCGGATCATGATACAACATACATTTCACCACTAACTTACTTTTTCTTTACCACGAGCAATGCCGTGAGCACGCGATAAAATGATATTTGTTTATTCATATAAATTGTAGAAATCGTTGCATGGATCCATGACTGCATGTTATTAAGACATGATTTTGGACCATTTACAGGTAAATTTAAGCCGGCAACACTGTATTCTGTCAATATACTAGTAGCAATTGTCTTTCCGTAGTATCGCCCTCTTAATGAATACAAACGAATTTAAGAAGTAAACAAAAACACGCATGTGTTATATGTAAATCTATGGTTACCAGAGTATCGGCCATTTTAATGAAAACATTCGAATTTTGGAAGTGAAAAATACAAAAACATTCATGTGTTATATGTCAATATAAAGTTCAATGTACATTCTTGGACTTAACAAGGAAAACTGCATTTAAATCGGCAATGTTTTCACAAAATACTGGCTAGACTAAGCTCCCTTTAGTAATCTGTTTCATGTACACATTCTCTTATAGTATTGGCCCTTCTGATTGGTTGTTACTATTTTTTACTATGCACACGTGCTTGTTCTATAAATAGTAAAAACGAAACTCTTGCTCATTTTGTTTTTAAAATATTTTTACATTTCATTGAAAAATAAGCAGGGTGTAACACATTTGATAAAGCTACTATTAATAAATTAACAAAAAAGTCTTATGTGTGTGTTACGTAATTTTAAAATCGTAGCATCACCCTAGAATAAACATGACCTTCTTTCTAATAAACACCAGAAATCATGAGAATGATCGTCGTAATAGTCAAGGATGACCATCAAATAACTTACAACTTCTAAAATTTGAAAAAATATTAATTTTCCAGCACTTCTTGAATGTTTTTCGTTTAAGGAACCATACCAAGAGGAGGGCCGATACTATGAAAGTAAGGGATAATTTAGCAATGTTTAACACAAATACTGGCTAGACTAGGCTCGCTGTAGTTTTCTGTTTCACATACAATCGTCTCATAGTATCGGCCCTTCTGATTTGTTGCTAAGATTTGTTACTATGCGCATGTGCTTGTTCTAAATAAAGTAACTTGCTTATCTTAAAATATTTCTACATTTTATTCAAAGTTAAGCAGAATATAAAACATTTGATAAAGCTTCCATTAATCCATAAACAAACTAACAAAATTGTGTTATGTAATTAAAAATTCATAGCATCAACCTGGAATAAATATGACCTACTTCCCAACAAACACCAAATGAATGATCGTTTTAAGTCATAGATAACCATCAAATAAATTAAAACTTCTAAATTTGAAAAAAAAAAAAAAAAAACTTTCCAGCACTTATTGAAGGTTTTTTGTTAAAGGCATGATACAACGAGAAGGACCAATACTATGTGAGTAAGGGATACTTAAATAAAATCAAACATGAATAATCAAAGATCTGACATACATGTACCATCAAAATCAGCAATTAATTTACTATTTAGTTTAAATCATTTTATATAATTGGAATTTAAGACACAAAAATAAATATCAGTTGTTTTCTAGTACTTTCCAAGTTTGTTTTTTTAACACAATAAATAAAACTCTAAAAATCCAAATATTGTTGGAGATTGACCACAAAAATTAATTTTATATTAATAATGTCTTGCCCCAGCACCTGCAAGAAAATGTACCAAAAAACGCAAATGTGAAGAAGAAGTTGAATAGCTAATTAAATATTAAAATGGATTTTTAGTAGATTTGGGCTTCAAATTATGTTTGAAATCCTTTATAGATATTTAATTACCAAAAATCCATTTATATTGGCAACAATGCATGTTTTCTTGCAGATTAAGACTCTTGCATTTTCAGTAATTATTCCGTAAGATAAACATGTTTAAGTATATCAACTCAGCATGTTTTTTATATTATGAATCTAAAAGCATATAAATAGATAAAGACTGCAACTTTTATTCATTAAACCAAACAGAATAAGCGGCGAAATTGAATAAACATGATCAGGCAAACGAGACACATACCAGTAGTAAAAAGAACAATTCAAACAAGGCTACAGTAATCAAAATGAGGATATAGTTAATGAGGATTTGTAACAAGCAATTTCAGTAAAGAATATTAGAGAAAACAAGAAAATATTTTCTCTATGAGGCATGCTTATGAACAAATACAGCTATTTCTTTAGCTAGTAAACAAAACAAGAGGGCCATGATGGCCCTGAATCGCTCACCTAACTAACCAAATACATTCCCAACCCAGATTTCATCAAGATAAACATTCTGACAAAATTTCATAGCCAGAGCACACTCCTTTCCTTCAGCCATGATTGCCTAGTATGCAGTGAAGGAAAACTGTTATATGTAAAAATCATGGCACAAAGAACCACTAGAATGGTAAGTGGCAAGTTTAGTACAATGATGTAGTCATTTATATGTCACATTATTTATAACAAGAAGGCCTGAAAGGCCCAAAGTCGCTGACCTGAGATAAAAAGAAATGACCTGTTTTTTGCAGCCCAAGATATCAATGGAACAAATGTTCAAACCAAGTTTCATAAAGAATTAAAAACAAATGGCCCCCTGGTGGCCATGTTTTTCAACAGACCTGAGCCATTTTTGAACTCGTCCAAGATATCATTGGGACAAATCTTCTGACAAAATTTCATGAAGATCCGACAATGAATGTGGCCGCTACAGTGTTAACAAGGCAAATATTCATGACGCACAATGGAAGACAGACAATTGACAAACAGTGATCACAAAAGTTCACCAAGAGCAAAAAATATTATGCTCATAAAGATTGTCACCATGTTTGAAGATAATATTATTAAAGCTAATTGAGTATACTTAATGAAGATATTATAACAACATTTGCACTCAGCAAGTGTCATTCAGATTGAACTAAAAATGTGACTAAAAGTATTCACAATGTTTCACTATAAACAACTGTAGACATACAAAAAACTACCACCCCCCTGAGAGCCTTGTTTATAAACAAGAAGGCCATGATGGCCCTGAATCGCTCACCTGACTAACCAAATACAATCCCAACCCAGATTTCATCAAGATAAACATTCTGACCAAATTTCATAAACATTGGATGAAAACTGTGACCTCTATTGTTTACACAAGGTTTTTTTATTATTTGACCTAGTGACCTAGTTTTTGACCCCAGGTGACCCAAATACAATCCCAACCCAGATTTCATTAAGATAAATATTCTGATCAAATTTTATAAAGATTGGATGAAAACTGTGACCTCTATTGTCTACACAAGGTTTTTCTATTATTTGACCTAGTGACCTAGTTTTTGACCCCAGATGACCCAAATACAATCCCAACCCAGATTTCATCAAGATAAACATTCTGACCAAATTTAATAAAGATGGATGAAAACTGTGACCTCTATTGTCTATACAAGGTTTTTCTAGTATTTGACCTAGTTACCTAGTTTTTGACCTAGTGACCTAGTTTTTGACCTAGTGACCTAGTTTTTGACCCCAGATGACCCAAATACAATCCCAACCCAGATTTCATCAAGATAAACATTCTGAACAAATTTCATAAAGATTGGATGAAAACTGTGACCTCTACTGTCTACACAAACAAATTCTTGACGGACGCACGCACGCACACACATACGGACACCGGACATCACAGGGTCACATAAGCTCACCATGTAACTTCGTGACAGTTGATCTAAAAAGCTGTCACTAATTATTAAGTTGATCTTGGAATAAGGATGAGCGAGAAATTCTTTCCTACTTACCTGAGGTCTCTGCCCACATTTAAATGTTTGATTTTCAACTTTTTTATAGTTCCATATCCTTTAATCTATGCAAAATTACACATTCTGTATTCAAACTTATTTGAATATAATATCGCTGTATATAATTTATACAATATTCATTAATAAAGTCTAATCAGTACCCTAACATGTTTGCAGAAGTTTAGCTCATCATTTAACCACATGCAGAATTTTCTCCAAAAAAAATCGTTATAATTGCTACATTTAACTTTATTTAATAATTTATTAACAACATTTTTTACCTTGTTTATTGCAGGTCAGAATACTGGAAATCACAACCAAGAAAATTCTGTGCGTTTTGCAAATGCTGGATTACTGACAACAAACCGGTAAATATATTGTTGGTTTCTAAATGTAATTTGTTTTGTTTCAAATTAAATTATTTATTTTAAATTGTGAAAACAAATTTCATAGAAATGTATCTTTCAACTATTTTTATGTCCCCCACTATAGTAGTGGGGAACATATTGTTTTTGCCCTGTCTGTTGGTTTGTCTGTTGGTTGGTTTGCGCCAACTTTAACATTTTGCAATAACTTTTGCTATATTGAATATAGCAACTTGATATTTGGCATGCATGTGTATCTCATGGAGCTGCACATTTTGAGTGGTGAAAGGTCAAGGTCATCCTTCAAGGTCAGAGGTCAAATATATGTAGCCAAAATCGCTCATTTTATGAATACTTTTTCAATATTGAAGATAGCAACTTGATATTTGGCATGCATGTGTATCTCATGGAGCTGCACATTTTGAGTGGTGAAAGTTCAAGGTCATCCTTCAAGGTCAGAGGTCAAATATATGTGGCCCGAATCGCTTATTTTATGAATACTTTTGCAATCTTGAAGATAGCAACTTGATATTGGGCATGCATGTGTATCTCATGGAGCTGCACATTTTGAGTGATGAAAGGTCATGGTCAAGGTCATCCTTCAAGGTCAGAGGTCAAATATATGTGGCCCAAATCACTTATTTTATGAATACTTTTGCAATATTGAAGATAGCAACTTGATATTTGGCAAGCATGTGTATCTCATGGAGCTGCACATTTTGAGTGGTGAAAGGTCAAGGTCGAGGTCATGCTTCAAGGTCAAATATATGGGTCAAAATTGCTCATGTAATGTCACTTCTGCAATATTGAAGCTAGCAATTTTATATTTGAAATGCATGTGTTTCTCATGGAGCTGCACATTTTGAGTGGTGAAGGGTCAAGGTCAAGGTCATCCTTTAAGGTCAATCATCATATAGGGGGACATTGTGTTTCACAAACGCATCTTGTTTCACTGTGTTTCTGTAATTTTATTAATTTGAACACATGAGATTTGATCATTCAAGTTCAACTTTATCAATAATCATATATGTGATTTTATTCATTGAACACATGCTATGTCAGCATCAGTGTTCAAAGATATCAAACATGTGCTTTAATAAATTTATATGACTTTGATTTAAAACTTAGGTTGATGAATTGCTTATAAAGAGCTGAAAATAACTTGTTTTTTCAGAGTGTTGATTTTCACGAAAAAGGCAAAAGACATCAAGAAAATGTTAAACTCAAAATTGAAGAGGTATATATCTAAACATGTTTGTCAGCAGTGACAATATCATCTTAGAAGTTAAGTAGAACCTTTAGTTGTTCATCATTTATGTTTCCTATGCTAGTTTAAATTATTTAAAATAAAAAAAAATGCATAATTTTCTTATGTTTCTATACCATACAATTTCCGATTTTTCTTCCATTTATTTATGAACTTTGTCAATTTAAATCTTTATACATTGCTGTTTTCAATATGTTATGCAGTAGGACATTGTTATCGATTGCTTTCAATAATGTCCAATGCCTATGCATTTGATTATATAAATCAAATTGATATGCATGTTATTTATTTCATTTGTCCATTTTTCAGGCTAAGAAGAAAGGAGTTGAAGCAGAAAAGAAAAAACAAAAAGACAATGCATATCTCAACAAAATGGAAAAAGTAAGATTTGTGCTTTGTACTGAACAAGTATGGATCTTTTACCAAATATAGATAATTGATGTGGTTGTCTGATCAAGGCATATATTGCCTGGGGAATGAAAACCCCAAAAGACTTATTATGGTACTCTTGTGACCTTTTCCTAGTGTGTAGTTATATTCAGTTCTTCGGGGTCCTTGAAAAAGAACATTCTAGCCTCATTCTTTGAATAATGCATGTGTATATAATGTCATCCCAGATTAGTCTTTGCAGTCTGCACAGGCTTTTATGGGACGCCAAAATCCGCTTTTTAAAAATCTTTTGTTAAAAGGATGTCTGTTTTAAAAGAAAATCCAGTGTAGATGAAAAGTTTTGTCCCTAATTAACCTGTGCACACTGCACAGGCTAATCTGGGGTGATGCTTTATGCACATGCATTAAGACCTGTTTTTGTCCTAAAGAGACTGATTCCATTTCTCCCAGAGCAGGCAGACACCTTTTTTATAACATGACAACCTTGTACATGGCTGTTATATCTGAGGTTATCATCATATGCTACTTTTTAATGCTCCTTCCTTGTTAATGCACAGGCAGCCATGGAGGCATTCAAGAGAGACCTAGAAGACAACCCTGAACTTGCAAAACAATACAATGTGAAAGTACCGCTGGGTGAGGAATTATTACAGTTTCCAGTCTATTTGTTATGTATCAGTGACAGTGTGCCTTAATATTTTAATTCAATGTCTTGATAATCTCTCCACCACCCAACCCCACATATTCCACCTTATATAAAAGAATGCTTGATATGGGACGTGCTCTGTGAAAAAGGGGTTTAATGCATGTGCATAAAGTTCGGTCCCAGATTAGCCTCTGAAGTCTGCACAGGCTAATCTGGGACAACACTTTCTGCCTTTTCTGGATTTTTGCAAAGAAGAGACTTTCAATAAATGTAAAATACCATTAAAGCGGTAAGTGTCATCCCTGAATAGCCTGTGGGGCCTGCACAGGCTAATCTGGGATGACACTTTACGCACATGCTTTAAACCCCTTTTTCTCAGAGCACGGCTCATATATATTGTTAAAGGATTGTTGATATCCGTCCACCAGCAGTATACTAGTATGGTTTCAGTTCTCAAAGTTCAACAAGTTTATCTTCACCAAAATTCATGATTATGTTTATAGGTTACACACTTTTTTACCCATGTCATATTCAGCAAAATCACAAATTACTTGAGAAATAAGTTAGTTATGGCCTCTAAATTGTGTCACATCAACCTTTTTTGTCCTCTTAACGTCTAATAGTTTTCATTCACAAAATCTAACTTAAGTTGTATTGTCCAATCATGATCAAATGCGGATATAGCCAGCTTGCCTGGAGACAGAGCTTGGGATCGTATTTGGGGCATGTAGGGTCAAGGTCACTGTAACTGAAAATAGAAAATAACAACACAGTTTCTGCTAAATTACTTAACTATGGATGGAAGTATTGCTTTGAAAGTGTGTGTGTGTATGTAGCTCGCATGAAAACCTTGCTTGGGAATTCCTTTTGGGGAAAGTCAGGTCAAGGTCACAGTTACTTGAATTAGAAAAACAGCAGGTGGTTTCTGGACAATCACTTTAGTTTGCATTCATCAATCTTGATGAAGAAACTGATACTGCATAAAGACCCAGTTTGGGATTGTATTTACAAAATGTCAAGTAATGGTTCACTGTTACTAAATATATAAAGAATGGTATAAGCTCAACTGCTTTAGTTTTGGTAGATGTATTGCTCTGAAATTTAGTGTTTTGGTTGCTTTTATGCATACCTAGCATGGACGTTCATTTTGTGCCTTTCGCTTAAAGGCTAAGGTCACTGTAACTAAAAATATTTTTTTAAACAGTTTCTGCTAACGAACTTGAGTTTTAGAATCAGCAAAACCTCCAAAGAACCTGTCAGACACATTGTTTGGTTTGTTTGAAACCTTGTCAGACATTTGGTCAATACCTCCCTGTATACCTAGCTTGGGATTCCAGTTGGGACCAGATGGGTCAAGATTAAGGACACTGTTTCTTAAAGGAAAACAGAAAAACTGTATCTGCTGAATAGCTTTAGTTCAATGTTTTTAAAGTTTTTAATATGGTAGCATACATTAAGACCGTCCTGGGATTGAATTTGGGACAAGTTGAATCATGGTTACAAAGAAAAGAAAAACTGTTTTCCACTAAATAACTTTTTGCATGGAGGTTTTGCACTGTTATTTTGTGTGTAAGTAGCATGCATACAGACCTAGCCCTGGATTGCGTCATTTTTAGCTCGGCTGTTTTCGGAGAAAACCCGAAGTATTGTCATAGCCAGCTCGTCGTGTCCGCCGTCCGTGTCAAGGTTTGTAAAGGTTTTAAACATTGGTTCTAAAATCAAAGTGCTTCAACCTACAACTTTGAAACTTCATATGTAGATGCAACTTGATGAGTTCTACACGCCACACCCATTTTAGGGTCACTAGGTCAAAGGTCAAGGTCACTGTGACCTCTAAAATAAAATAAAAAATTCTGTCAAGCTTTCATTTATCAAAACTGCACCCGCCACCGTTATGCGGTGCTCTTGTTTCAGTTTAATTAATAACTAAAACATTGAAAACTTGTTCTTTTGGCATTGCCATAATTCTTGTTCTCCAGTAGGTATCAATTGATAAAAACATTTATTTTAGAATCAAATTAACCAAGATAAGTAATAAACACAGTTGCAACAGATGATTTATGGAATATTGGCCTTTTTTTCTTTCTGTTCCATATGTTGAACAACTGATCAAATGGGCAAACTTGTTTTACTAGTGGTTCTTGTTAATTGTACAAAGGGGAATCCATTTGCATATTTGTTGATTATTGATCTGTTAATGTTGATTATGTTATGTTGATTATGTTGATACTTCAATCAGTAGCAACAACTGTGAACCAGAGTGTTATTGGCTAATCATATACCCGGCCCAAATTTGACTTTCCAGCTGAAAGTGTTCTGCAGTTCGCAACATATGAGTTGTTCTGTAAAAAAGATGGCTAAAGGCATGTGCCTAGTGTCATCCCAGATTAGCCTGCGCTGTCTGCACAGGCTAATCAGGGACAACAATTTCCACTTTTTAAGATTTTTTTTATAAAGGAGGTTTCTTCAAAAAAAAAAATGTAGGTGAAAAGTGTTGCTCCTGATTAGCCTGTGCAGACTGCACAGGCTAATGTGGGACAACACTTAATGCCCATGCATTTAACCTTGCTTTCCCAGAACAAGGCTCATATATTGGGACCTGTTTTACAGTGGAAGAAGGGCCCCAGCTACCAGAAGGGTTCATCCCTAAGCCAGAGCCCCTAGAAGGGAGTGAAGAAAAGGGAGACTCTGGGGCAGAGGGGGAGTGGTATGAGGCCCTTTCTGACATGGGATACCCATACTACTGGAACACTGTCACCGGGGGTATGTAAATCGTATAAAGGTCTTGTGTGACTGTGAGGGTTGAAATTCCATGTATTAAGGGCAAATGAGGGTATTCCTTCAAAGTTGTCTCTATTCTTGTCATGAAATTTGGCATTTTAACGCAACCATATAATTTAATGTTTTTTTCTTTCACTTGCTGTGTTTTGGTAGCTATTGTAAATGGGCTGCAACACATGTCTATATATTCTATCAGATCCCAGTTTGCTGAATTTCAAATCATAATGTCCGTCTTCCAAATCCTGCCCTGTTTCTTTAAAAATTCTGACATTGCTTATAAGGATTATCTTTAGCAAGGTAATTTCTCATATTGCAACAAAGTTTGCAATAATTAATTAATTAAATATTACAAGCTTGGAATGAAAATTGTCTGTGATCTTAACAATCTTAACAACATAAATACTCTTATGTACAGCACCATAATCTTTGAGATGAAATAAGTGACTATCAGAGTATCTTTCAGAGTATAATAAATTATGAAGGAAGACAAGCTGTCTTGATTTGTAATAAACTGGTACTATACGAAAAATTGCAGTCAACTGCCAATTGCTGGTAATACAAATTCCTGTTTCAAATTGATGTTATGGGCTAACAGGGTTTTTGAAAGGAAACATACTGTTCTAACGAGCATGGTTTTCAATAATCAGGTGCCAAAACATTTTGGTCAATATTTCTGACCCTCCTTAAAAAACAAAAAACATTTAGGTTTGCTTCACTAGACTTGACTAGTGTAGCAAGAGTTAAGTTGAACTGTAGTTATTAACACATTGTTTTGTGAAGATTGAGAAACATTTTTTTAAATGGCTTTTTGCATTCAAAATTAACCTTTCTCTTTGAAATTGGAGCTTTTTGCATGGATGTTAAGTTTTGACCAAGATAAGCCTGTACAATCTGCAAAGGCTAAGAAGGGACAACAATTTGAGCTTTTGTGGAATTTTTAAATGGAAATCTCTTCTATACGAAAACCCAGTCTACGCAAAAGTGTCTAATCTGGGACCACACTACACACATGCATTAAGCCCGATTTTCCTAGAGTGAGGGATTTTTATTTATATGACAGAACTTATTGTAGGATTGTTTCCCTTTTCAATTTCTTTTTTTTTTCATTATAATTGGTTCTGGTTTAAAGATCAATGTTACAATTTAAGGGCAAATAAAAAAGATATTGTAAGATTTTTAATACCTTAGAGTGTGTTAATTTTACATGGAATAATTTTTTCACAATACGAATTGTTGTGTTGCATTCAATAAATACTAATCGACATAAAGGTCAGAGTCTCAATTTCAAGGTCAAAGGTCACAAACTATAATTTCTGTACTGCGACTAAATGCCTTGGAAATTTTTTAATATTAGTTTGGATTTAGAATTTTTTCCTGAGGAATTGTGGTGTACAATGCATATGCTCCTATGTGAATTTTCAAAAGCTGTGAACTATCAAATCTGCTTTTTAACCTCTCATGATAAATGTTTGTCAAGGTTGAGTAAGTTATAAGCTGCCTCCTGACAAGCATATGGGTCATGCTCTGTGAAAAAGGGGTTTAATGCATGTGTGTAAAGTGTTACCCCAGATGAGCATGTGCAGTCCACACAGGCTAATCAGGAACAACACTCTGCCTAAACTTGATTTTTGCTTAGAAGACCTTTTTTAACAAAAAAAATCATAAAAGCAGACTGCACACGCTAATCTGGGATGACACTTTATGCACATGCATTAAACCCCTGTTTACAGAGCACAGCTCATATAATACATGAAACTTTCCTCTTGCAGCATCAATTTGGGTAGCCCCAGAAAACTATGTCTCATTGGCGGACCAGGGTCTTGCTCCACCCAGAAAAGATAAATCAACCAATGAAAGCTCAGAACTCACCCAAGAGGTAATAATGGAAGTCATTTAATTATGCCCATTTTAATTACAATGGTATCTTTAAAATGTATGTGTATTTAAACACAAGATAAAACCCACCAATCAAAGCACAGAACTCACCCACATGGTAATTTTGGAAGTCGTTGAATAATGCCCGTCTAAATTATTATGATAATATCCTAAAAATATCTATTGAAACCAATATATACTGAATTGCATCGCTAATATTTTTTGAAATGCTCTGTATACAATTTGAATAAGTTTTTAAAAACTTGCTGACTTTAGAGTAAAGTCTATGATACATGGTATAACATATCTCTGAATATTGACTGATTTCTGCAAAAAATTATAAGTCTCGCTCAATGGAAACAGTCCGCATAGGCTAATCATGGATGACACTTTCCACGTTTTTATACTTTTGTTTAAAGGCAGACTCTTCTTAGCGCAAATCCAGTTTAGGCAAAAAGTGTTGTCCCTGATTAGCCTGTGCAGGCTGTACATGCTAATCTGTGATGACACTTTAAGCACATGCATTAAATCTTGTTTTCCCAGAGCAAAACTTGTATCAAACATTTGTCTCTCCCCTTTACAGCCTTCCAAGCCAGAGGAGATTCCACTACCTCCGGGACCAGAGAGTATTCCTCTGCCTGGGGAATGTCCGTCCCAGCCGGAGTTCCCTGCCCCTGACGAGAGTGAAGACTCAGGGGATGAGGCTCAAGACAGAAATGCTCGGGGCGTGTATGGAACATGGGCCCGTGTACAGAAACAGTATGTGGACGGGTTTGGGCACCAGGGCTGTGATTTGACCTCCTTTAAACTGATTTTTATGCTCCCCCAAAAAATTTGGGGGGAGCATATAGTCGCCGCTTCCTATGTCCGTCCGTCCGTCCATGCACAATTTTTGTCCGGGCTATTTCTCAGCAACTAATGACCGGAATTCAATGAATCTTTATGGGAAGCTTCACTACCAAGAGATGTGCATATTATCAGCGGGTTCTGGTCGGATGATTTTTCACAAAGTTAGGGCCCTTAGAAATTTTCCATTAACTGTACATATAGTGCAATTCTTGTCCGGGCTATTTCTCAGCAACTAATGACTGGAATTCAATGAAACTTTATGGGAAGCTTCACTACCAAGAGGAGATGTGCATTTTATCAGTGGGTTCTGGTCGGATGATTTTCACAGAGTTATGGCCCTTCGAAATTTTATATAAAAAATTATTGTCCCCCCCAACTACTGTGCCCTCAAAACGTTTTCTTTTATTTGAATATATTGTGCAATATTGTGACAAAAAAAAACTTTGGGGAGCATCACCCGTCTCCGACGGTTTCTTGTTTAGAGAGTTATGGCCCTTTGAAATTTTCAAGTTGCTAAACCATTCATCGTATTATTTTGTCCAAAGTTATGCCCCTCAAGACGTTTCCTTTTATCTGAATATATAGTGCAATATTGTGACAAAAAAAACTTTGGGGAGCATCACCCGTCTCCGAAGGTTTCTTGTCTCCCTTTGAATGTAAAACTTATTTTTATAGATAGTTTTTTATTTTGCTGCATTTATATACAAATGACCCCCCTGGTCACATGCCAATAAATCTGCTGTTGCTTTATTGTATTCATAAATTGTGTTGGTCCTGTTCCAATTATTAATTTAATGATAAGTCCACACATGTTGATTAACAGAATATAATTTAAGTGATTTTTAGGTTTTTGACCCACATTCATGATATGGTCTGAATACCGGGTCCAAATTTACAATACAAAAAAGTTTTTTTCCTTTCAAACTCATAGTGTACTTTGTCAAACACAGTGATGGTGATCAAAACATGACATCATTAAATCCAACAAACCGTTGAATATTGCTTGTTTCAGACAAGTTATTGATCTTCAGTTACCACAGATAAAAGAAGTAGAGTGTTTACAAATACCAGTGCCTAATGAAGAGAAAGTGAAATTCAAGGAAAAGCGTGTTACCTCCTTGGGCCCTAGCAAAGGCGGACCTGTTGCATTTAAAAAAAGAAAGTTGGGAGAGGGTGCAAAAAATGTTCGTAAAAGAAATGATGATGATTGATGGTAACTACGAAAATAAGGATCACATTTACTGGAATATCTTTTCAGAAGTGGTTTGGAATCTCTGTATCACTGTTAGAGGATGTAGCATTGAGATTTTTAAAGACAAAATGACAAGTGCCATGCAAATATGGGTCTTATGCAATTTGGGGTTAGCATATCACCAGACCAGCCTGCGCATCCTGGAATTCTTATCAGGAGCTACAATGTCCGCTACAAAGTCGTAATGCATGGTTTTGTGGTCTTGTAGCTGACAGAGTAGCTCCTGACCATACTGCTTGGATGAGCTGGCTTGTATGAAGATACGCTGATCCCATGTCTCAGGAACATGTTACTGGATGAGGTAAGAAATGCTGGCTGCTGCTAAAAAACTGGAGGGAGAAGTACTTGACTCAATTCTATATAATTGCTACTTTACATGAATTAAGCAAATCAGAGGTTGTTGTCAATTTTATGTGCCAAATGAACTTGCCTTGTGTACATGTACATAAGTTTTGACATTTGCAATTGTACTTGCTTGTGATTAATTGGTACATTTATCATATTGTACAAGTACTTTTAGGGGATTCTCTGTATGAACATAAAACATAACATAAATTATTATTTTTAAATATGATTCACAACATAATTTGTGTGCTTACAGGAAAACAAAGGCATTATTGTTCTTTGTTTCGAATGTGTACAGTCTCAGTCTGAACTATTCTGTATTTTGAAAATTAAAATCAAATGTAAGCCCATTTGATTTGTTGTTTGATTAAAGTGGCAGATTGTGATGAGGTAAGTTTTGTATAGGACGATGTTTTAACAAATTCAATTTAAAACAGAATGTTCACATCAAATATGAGCCATTCTTTGGGAAAAGGGGGCCTAATGCATATGAGAAAAGTGTTGTCCCAGATTAGCCCATGTTAGGAGAAACAACTCTTAATGCATTAAAAGAATTTTTCAGACTTCCTTTAAATAAAAAATTCCATATAAGGGGAAAGAGTCGTCTTGTAAAGTTGTAACGTTTACCTATGCACATTAAGCCAGATTTTCCCAGAATAAGGCTCACTTATGGTCATAAAATTCCTTAAATAAAGGATATGCAGACAGTTAAAAGGAAATTAATAACTGAAATTTACTTATGAGCTGTGTCATGCGATAATTGGTCTTACGTCGTACCCATCTGATCAGTTTGGTAAGGAGCTTCCCTGTTCACTAATGAGACCAGGAAAACCTTACATGACTAGCAGACAGCATAGCTCCCGGGTCCGGTTTAATAAAAAACTACAAAACCCTAGTGGAGTCGCGCGACTGTGTGGTCGACCGACGCTCGTCGGCCGCCAACTGACCACTTGTCGTGTTCAAGGAGCAAGTTGCCGCGACTGAGGTCGCACGACGGTGTGGTCAGTCGACTGCAGTTGTGGTAGTTGCTATTTTTAGGAAACGTACCACTTCCGCCATCAACATCCGCCGGTGAAAATACACGCTAAAAATGGAAGACGAAGACAGCAACAATTCGAGTCAGTGCCATTCATGGTATAAAAAAGACGGTCGTCCGCCGCCAACTGACCACTCGTCGCGTTCAAGGAGGAAGTTGCCGTGACTGTGGTGGCACAACGGTGTACATGTCCAACGGATTCAGTCTATCTCTAAAAACTCGCTGTCTTTGAAAATGTCTTCGCATTCGTTGAACAAGTCGCATGGAGGCCTCCATGATGAATCTCGCACTTATCAGCGTGCATTTTGCACGGGTTTTGGGTGCATACAAAGCGTCGAGCGACTAGCAGTCGTGGTGTGAGGGGTGGACTGCGGTCGCTCGACAGTATGTCGAACAACATGCGCTCGAATGACGATCGTCGCTCTCTATTGAACCCAGTTATCGTCGCACGACGATTATTCGCTGGTACAACCATAGTCACCCGACCATGGTCGCTCTCATTAAACCGGACCCTGGACAGACTGTCTGGATGCGCAGGCTGGTCTTGAACTATGCGGGCCACATATGGCATAAGACACATTTTCACATAGCGCGAGTCTAATCATAAAGAATGATGCTTTGGAATAACTATTTCTAAAGCATTGAATCAAAACCGAACTTTGTCTTACATGTATAACTTTTTATTCAATTGACTACATAGCTGTTTACGTTGGTCTGATCCATTCTCAAATATAGAACAACGTCTATCAAAGTAAAATGAATCTGAATGACAAATGTGACAAATTTATACACATGTACACAAAATAATAAAATGGTACCATGCTTGACTAAAGAACAAATTAATTTGATCCATGCTCTGTGGACAGATGGTTTAATTCGTGTGTGTAAAGTGTTGTTCCAGAATAGCCTGTGCAGTCTGCATCAGCTCATCAGGGATGACACTTTTCACTTGTATGTAATTTTTTGTTTAAAGAAAATCTCTTCTTAGCAAATATCCAGAATAGGCTGAAAGAGTTGTCCCTGAGTTGCACAGGCTAATCTGGGTTGACACTTTAAGCACATGCATTTAACCCCGTTTTCTCAGAGTGTGACTCATTTATTTACAAGTCATGTAATATTTTAATATATCAGTTTTGGTCCAGCATTCTTTCTGCAATGGGATAAGCCGTACCTTTAAATGTCCAGACTGACAGCCACCCTTATTCTAGGACACCGATACACTGTGTTGTTCAACTTTTTCCCCCATAAGAAGAAAAGTGAAAATGGCATTTGCAACCAGCATAAAACCAGAACAGCCTGCAAGTAACTCACAGTCTGTTCAGGTTTTATGCTATTTGCTGCTCATCAGTATCTAAGGGTTGGAAATGAAGCCTTTAAAACTTGAATCCAGTAAGAAAGGTATTTAATTTAGTGTCACTTTCTATGACGCTTCAAAAGCGTCAAAAAATGTATCTACATTTAAGTGGTAAAGGGTTAAGCAGTTTATAACATTCTGCTTTAGAATTCACTGATTTCACAATTTATTTTGTTGCATTGCGTGTTCCTGTATCGTCTTTGTTAGAGATCAATACTTGTGCCATGTTTGGTTAAGTTGGAACTTAACTGTTTTATGATGACTGATTAGCCAAGAATGTGAAGATGACAGAAATTACCCTTTATCATGGAAAAAGGGGCTTCATGCGTGTGTGTTAAGTGACGTTCAGTTTTAGCCTGTGCAGTCCATGGATACTAGTTTTAGATCAGAGCCGTTGCTTTTAATTCTCCAAGAAATGCCAAGAAGATATAATAATAATAATAATAATAAAAATACAAGAACACGGCAGTCCACATATTGCACAAAATGGAAGGTTCATCCGCCAGGGGCAGTGTAGGCACATCGAAGGCACCCAACAAAGTAGCCACTAAGATTTATGAACCAGTTGTTTTTGCAGTCCAACGTTGATCCCTATTATCAGGTACACCATTGCAACCAAAGTAGTCACAAGCATTGTTGGGAATCCAACCCTAAAACAGAGTATTACACAACATATGTTAATGCTTTTATGTACTGATTTTAGTGTTTTCACAAGTCAACATTTAGTATTTGCAAAACCAGTTAACCTTATTTCATTATTTTCAACATATATTATGTATTTCAATTCTTCAAGATAATTGTTTATGATGTAATAATAAATATTTAATTTTTATACTGTACATGTCACTTTATTAATTTTTATACTGTACATGTCACACCAGTAATTACCTAATGCTAATAAATATTTCCATACAGCCTAGCTTTTAAAGGCTTACCAGTAGCTAATAATTTTAAAATGATGTATGCAGATGATTAAATAATAGAGCGATAATACATATTTGTGTTAAAAAAATCGCAAAACAAATCAGTCTATCTTTACAAGGGTTGAAAAACTATCCAAGAAGATTTTAATTAAGTGTCGCTTGTCTTTGGAAAACTGGGCTTAATGCTTATGCATTTATTGTTGTCACAGATAAGCCTGTGTAGTATGCACTGCTAAATCAGGGTCATCACTTTCTGTCTAAACGGGTTTTTTGTTTAAAAGAGACTTTCTTTAAACAATAAATTTCATAATAGCGGAAAATGTTGTCTCTGATTAACCTGTGCAGACTTCACAGGCTAATCTGGTAGGACACTTTACACACATTCATTAAGCCCAGTTTTCCCAGAGCAAGGCTCATTTGTAATTAGGTCATCAATTTTTAAACTTACTTAAAAAAGTCCCAGAAAGTGAACCCATATCCATGCTGCTCTGCAATGCCTGCTGACACCACATTGGCCGAGGCTCCAATTATTGTGCCATTTCCTAAATGCAAACAACATTTTCAGATGATAAAAAGATGGGCTTTGTTTTATATATAAATCATGCAATGTCTTATTTGTTCTACACACAAAAATAAGCATTCTTTTGCAAATTTCTCAAGTGATTTTCTGATTATTACAAGGGGCAAACTAACAGTACATAGACCATAGTAATTTAAAATGTCATTTAACGGTGATTTAATATTGAAATATGACAAGTCAGGATGTCTTTTAATGACAACTATATCCAAGTTTAATATACAATCAGCACTAAAATTGTGTATTCTGTACACAAAGAACCATTTTGTGATTGGGCAACATTGATTTAATTTGATTGATTTTAATGTTGAAGACTTTTTAATGGAGTATATGTTAAGCTGTCCACTTGAATCTTGTTGAAAAGATGTGTTCCAAAAATTGTTTAGGGTGTTGTGTCTCAAATGAATAATGTTTTTTCCATTAAATCTACTTAGAAAAAAATAACAATTTAATGTTTTATACATCTATACCGTAAACAATCACGATGAAAAGCCAACTTTAATAATTCTGATAATGTTGAGTCAATGTAGGATTCTCTTTACTTGCCTCCTAAGCATGCTCCAAATGCAAGGGCAAGAACTAGAGGGAAAATTGGCAGATTAGCTTCAGTGTTCAGTTGGACAATGATTGGAATCTGAAAATCATGAATATTGATTTATTCAAAACATTTTTTTTCACTATAGCCATATACAAAGGTTCATACATTTTTTTAAAGAAATTAAAGCATACATGTAGAGATGAATAACATAAATTCATGTACACGTGTATAGAATTTATGTCACGAAAATAGATGCCCACACAACATGGTTTGACAGAGACAGCTATATTTGGCCGATCTTTCAATTTTGATCCCTAAGTTTGACCTTTCCAGATCTTTATCATTTGTGTTAAGTTATTTTCAACCTGCCTTATGAGTGCTTACAATACATGTTGTAGTATTCCCATATTTGACCTGTGTCAACCTCCAACATAGGCATATAGATATTAGGAAACAAGTCACTTTCAGATGTTGTTAACTTGTCGAAATATTTTTTTTTAATGCCTGAAAAATGCCAGTCTAGAAATGCTGGTTATGGCCCTAATTCAAACTTATAAGTTATAACCTTAACCTTATAACTAAGAACCTTTGACTGCTGGAATATTTACAGATGGACAAGTCCATTGTCTCCATTAAACCCATCAAGGAGTGACATACACACGAACCCTGGTGCCTGCATATAGGTGCACATATGCAATTCTAGTCTATTTGTTGACCCACAAATTCAAATAAAACAATAGGATTGATAGCAGTATCTTTTTTTCCAGACCCAAATTTTTAAACCTGTTCTTCGACTTAGATAAAATTAAAACCTATGGCTGAAGATAGCAGTCCAAGAAAGAAACTTGTGTGTTCACAGATATGCTGGTCACTAAGGTCATTACAGATTAGCAGACTTCACAGGCTAATCTGGGACGACAATTTAGCCTAGTTTTCTCAGAGCGAGGCTCATACATTCTTATGTCTATATTTTAAAAATGGGTTTGGTGCATATGTGCCCACTGTTACCATTGCAGAGGTGAAGGGTATGTTGTCGATGAAACTCGAAGCCAGAGATGACACCCATATTATCATCACTACGGCAACCAGAAGCCGGTGCTCTTCTTCTGCATCATTTATAAGCTGGCTTACTCCGTCCCCAATCCACTTTATAAGCCCTAGCTCGTTTAGTGCCTGAAAGTTAACAAGGAACTTTCAAGTTGTTGAATCTTTTATATAATACACAGTTTATTGAAAGTGTTAAATTAAAAAATCTCTAGCTCACATATTAATGTTGATTGATTTAAAAAATCATGAGATTCGACAATAAATTCAACCATTGACCAATGTATAGGAAAAGCCGGCTTAATGCACATGCATAAAGTGTGGTGCCAGATGAGATTGAACCGTCCGCACAGGCTAATCAGGGACAACACTTTCTACTTTTATTGCATTTTAGTGTAAAGGAAGCCTCTTCTTAGCAAAAATCCAGTTTAGGTATAAAATGTTGTTACTGATTACCCTGTCTGGACTGCGCAGGCTAATCTGGGACTCCACTTTATGCACATGCATTAAGCCCAGTTTTCCCAGAGTGAGGCTCATATTTACCTCCATAAGAGAGAAGAGAGCAGCAAAGAAGATGAGTGTGGACCACTCCACACGGTGCAGGATGGTCTCCAACTCGTGCATGTCCGCCAGCACCATCAGCAGCACAGCCCCAATGATGGCAATCCAACCTGACGCATACAAATAGGAATTATGTCATAAACTTTCAAATCATCTTCATTCATGTGGCATTCATTTCATTTGTGTTGATTTCACAGGTAAACTTACCAAGGATATAATACAAACACATCGTAAAATGAACAACAAAATTCCTCTTTTTTTTAACATCATAATTCAACAAATGTACACATCAAGGAGAGTCAAATTTTTTTAAACAAAATTTCATGCCATCAAATATAAATGATTCTAATTGTCATGCAACATACACAATGATGGCAATCAAAACTGACACATACATAATGATGGCAATCCAACCTGACACATACATTATGATGGCAATCCAACCTGACACATACACAATGATGGCAATCCAAACTGACACATACACAATGATGGCAATCCAACCTGACACATACACAATGATGGCAATTCAAACTGGCACATACAAAATGATGGCAATCCAAACTGACACACTCACAATGATGGCAATCCAAACTGACACATACATAATGATGGCAATCAAACCTGACACATACATAATGATGGCAATCCAACCTGACACACAATGATGGCAATCCAACCTGACACACACACAATGATGGCAATCCAACCTGACCCATACAAAATGATGGCAATCAAACCTGACACAGACACAATGATGGCAATCCAACCTGACATACACAATGATGGCAATCCAACCTGACACATACACAATGATGGCAATTCAACCTGACACATACATATTGATGGCAATCCAACCTGACACATATACAATGATGGCAATTCAGCCTGACACATACATTATGATGGCAATTCAACCTGACTCAGACACAATGATTACAATCCAACATGACACAGACACAATGATGGCAATCAAACCTAACACGAACACAATGATAACAATCCCACATGACCCGTACACAAGATGGCAATCCAACCTGACACATACACAATGATGGCAATCCAACATGACATACACAATGATGGCAATCCAACCTGACCCATACATAATGATGGCAATCAAACCTGACACAGACACAATGATGGCAATCCAACCTGACACATACACAATGATGGCAATCCAACCTGAGACACACACAATGATGGCAATCCAACCTGACACATACACAATGAAAGCAATTGAACCTGACACATACATAATGATGGCAATCCAACCTGACACATATACAATGATGGCAATTTAGCCTGACACATACATAATGATGACATTTCAACCTGACACAGACACAATGATTACAATCCAACCTGAAACATACACAATGATGGCAATCCAAACAGACACATATACAATGATGGCAATCTAACCTGACACATACACAATGATGGCAATCCAACCTGACACATACACAATGATGGCAATCCAACCTGACACATACACAATGATGGCAATCAAACATGACACATACAATGATGGCAATCCAAACAGACACATACGCAATGATGGCAATCCAACCTGACACATACACAATGATGGCAATCCAAACAAACATATATAAAATGATGGCAATCCAACCTGACATACACAATGATGGCAATCCAACCTGACACATACACAATTATGGCAATCCAACCTGACACATACACAATGATGGCAATCCAACCTGACACATACACAATGATGGCAATCCAAACAAACATATACACAATGATGGCAATCCAACCTGACATATACACAATGATGGCAATCCAACCTGACACATACACAATGATGGCAATCCAACCTGACATATACACAATGATGGCAATCCAACCTGACACATATGCAATGATGGCAATCTAACCTGACACATTCACAATTATGGCAATCCAACCTGACAGATACACAATGATGGCAATCCAACCTGACACATACACAATGATGGCAATCCAACCTGCCACATACACAATGATGGCAATCCAGCCTGACACAAATACAATGATGGCAATCTATCATGATGCATACAGTATGATGGCAATCCAACCTTACACAAACATATTGTTGGCAATTCAACCTGACACATACACAATGACGACAATCCAAACTGACGGATATACAATGATGGCAATCCAACATGATGCATACACAATGATGGCAGTCCAACCTGACACATATGCAATGATGGCAATCCAACCTGACACATACACAATGATGGCAATCCAACCTGACACATATGCAATGATGGTAATCCAACCTGACACATACACAATGATGGCAATCCAAACAAACACATACACAATGATGGCAATCCAACCTGACACCAACATGATGCATACACAATGATGGCAATCCAAACTGACACATACGCAATGATGGTAATCCAACCTGACACATACACAATGATTGCAATCCAACCTGACACAAACACAATGATGGCAATCCAACCTGACACATACACAATGATGGCAATCCAACCTGACAGATACACAATGATGGCAATCCAACCTGACACATGCACACTGATGACAATCCATCCTGACACATACACAATGATGGCAATTCAACCTGACACATACACAATTATGGCAATCCAACCTGACACATACATAATGATGGCAATTCAGCTTGACACAAACATAATGATGGCAATTCAACCTAACACATACATAATGATGGCAATCCAACCTGACACATTCACAATGATGGCAATCCAACCTGACAGATACACAATGATGGCAATCCAACCTGACACATGCACAATGATGGCAATCCAACCTGAAACATACATAATGATGGCAATCCAACCTGACACATTTACAATGATGGCAATCCAGCCTGACACATTCACAATGATGGCAATCCAACCTGACACATGCACTATGATGGCAATTCAAATGACACATACACAATGATGTCGATCCAGCCTGACACATACACAATGATGGCAAATAAACCTGACACATACATTATGATGGCAATCCAACCTTACACATACACAATGGTGGCAATCCAACCTGACACATGCATTATGATGGTAATGCAACTCAAATTCCTCATTTTGTTTTTCAAAGTAAGAAATCAACTGATTTTAGTGTACATTAAAAAGTTTTTTAAGCCACAAAATTTGAGTGGAACAACTGTTAATGGCTTAAAAGTATGAAACAAAATATGTGCCAATATGCCAATCAATATTTGTTTGAGAGAAAGAATTAATGAAGCTAAATCTGTTTCTAATATAAGATCTTCAAAGAAGACCTCAACCTTTGACATAAGGACCTTGCTCTTGCGTAAGTCACTAAGCCTCATTATGCTTCAAACTTAATTGAATCAACCAGTCATTCTCAAGACTATATTTTGACATTGAAGACCTAAACTTAGAATCCGGAACTTGTGGACTAAATCAAAATGTGTTGATAATATATCATAACTTCAAAACCAGTTGATAAGCACCTTTAACAAGACTATTGCCAAGCAATATATGTCCACTACCGGCTCCACCATTGTCAGAAATTCCACCATTGTCAGAATTTTTTTGTATATATTTGTTGCCATAGCAACCAGAATTTTTGACGTAGGAATAAAATTAAATGACTTGCATAATGTCCATATTGCCATCTATCCATGTTTCAAGTTTCATGAAAAAAATTGAAGAACTTTTAAAGTTATCACAGGATCCAGAAAACCACCATTTTCAGCAATATTTCTAGTTTATTTGTTGCCATAGGAACTAGAATTTTTAACGTAGGAACGCAATGAAATGACATGCTAATGTCCATATTGTCATCTATCCATGTTTCAAGTTTCATGAAAAAATATTAAGAACTTTTAAAGTTAACGCAGGATCCAGAAAAGTGTGACAGACAGAGCGAAAACCATTATTAAAGTCCGGTGAAACCGGTAGGGGACTAATAAGACTAAATATAATACTCAAGATGTTCACTTACCAAGACCCACGTGCATTTGATGAACAAAGGAATACGTGAAGAACAGAATGATCACCATCAGCAACACAGCACAACTCTTCAACAACAGGGGAATGTTCGTGATTCGATACTGAAAAATATATTGTTTTGACCGTTCACCACGCAGATAACATTAAAATTACAACCTTCTCAATTAATTAAAGTTTTTAAGGTTTCATTTCCAAACCTATGATACTGATGAGCAGCATACTGCATGAAACCTGAACAGACTTCCAGTTACTCACATGCTGTTCTAGTTTTATGCAGGTTGCATTAAACCATTTTCACTTTGCTTCTGAGGGAAAAAGTGTTAATAAGAGTCATACAAATATTTCTACATTTTACATAAGACATGATATTTTTTTTACAGAATTTTGCAACATATATGCAACAACTTTAAACTAAATTTAATCCACTTTTGATCTTGGTTAAATATTTATACAGGCTTCAAGGCAAGCAGTTTTCGTTCATACACTATTTTATTTGTGTCATAAGAAAGCTTTTCTTTCTAAAGACAGGATATTAGTGGGCCTTTTTGTAATATACTAGAATTCAAATCATTTAGTCTAAGTAGCTAGTATCCATAACATTATATTTTATACTTTTATATAAAAAAAGCAAGATTCAGAGAAAAGGATACCAAGCACTATTTAACAATTAACAAAATGTTAATAAAACACATTTATATTCAATCCAATAGCAAGTTTTGAAGAAAGAAGATATATTTGTGCGTTACCTTTGTTTCCAGATCAGTAAGCATTTCTTTGAAATTCTTCTGCTTCCTTCTTCTGTAAAGGCAAACAAAAGATGTTTGTAATGCATGTATGGCCTCCACCTTCCTAACCCCTGATGTGCAGCCAAGTGAATATGTGCTATTTTTCAGAGAAGTATTGCATGTCCATGTGATTTTCACCTTTGACTTTTTGACTCCAAACTCAAAATAAATGACCCTTTCTTTTCAACTAATCCAAAAACCAATTTAAATGGTAAAAGATAACTGTATTCTCTAAATATGTTGTAGAAATGAATTGCATGTTATAAGTCCTTGTAACCCTGACCTTTTACCAGTTCACCTAATTGATTGGCAACTTTCTTTTAGCCAAAGTAACCATGTCAACACTTTATCTTAAACATTCTTTGGATATTGTGCGTTAACAAAATGGTCATAATTACAAGCCCCTATGACCTTTGACCTCAAACAAAATAGCCCTCTATCTTTCATCCCATCTATTTTCATGATTTTAGGTCAAACCGTTCTCTAGATGTCTTGCAGAAACAAATAGGTCTTCAGACCAACTGATGGATAGGTGCTCGATTTCATATTAGCCCTCTCCCCCACATGACAGATACAAAATGCACCCAACTCCCACCCTCTCTCCCATCTTTTCAGATGGTCATACACAATGCCCTTGCCCTCCCTCTCTCCCACCTGACAGATACACAATGCCCCGCCCTCCCTATCTACCACCTGACAGTTACACAATGCCCTCCCTCTCCCCAACCTGACAGATACACAATGCCCATGCCCCCCTCTCTCCCACCTGACAGATACACAATGCCCGTGCCCCCCTTTCTCCCACCTGACAGATACACAATGCCCCGCCACCCCCCTCTCTCCCATCTGAGAGATACACTATGCCCCTGCCCCTCTCTATCCCAAACACATAAATCCAAAATATTTAACTCCAGGAATTATTCAAAATTATCTATCACCAGCATGTCAAGATCCTGACCCACTTAAACACAATCAAGGAAGATGAGGAATATTGATTGGCGCATGAAACCAACTTGCAACAAAAACAAATGAAAAATGTGTGTCTAGTTCTGGGAAAAATTGGGCTTAATGCATATGCATAAAGCCTGTGAAGTACATACAGGCTAATTGGGGATGACACTTTACCTACTGACTGAATTTTCACTAAGAAGATACTTCCTTTAATCAAACATTTCATAAAAGTGAAAAGTGTTATCACTGATTAGCCTGTTTTGACTGCACAGGCTAATCTGGGATGACACTTTATGCACAGACATTAAGCCCAGCTTTCCCAGAGTGCCGCTCAAGTGAAGTATGTGAAGTCTTACTGCATCTTGTACATGGCCTTGACAAGTTGATTCTCGAGCTCTGCCACCCGCTGCAGGAACATGGCCTGCATGACCTTCTCCTCCCGGGACACGGCAACGATACGCATGGCTGCACGCCGCCACATCTCGATCTCATGGCGCAGCTCTGAATCATTTGAGTCTTGCATTGATAAAACTGGATTTAATGCTTGTGCATAAAGTTTGCACAGTCTAATCAGGGATGACACTTTCTGCTTAAAATGGATTTTTTGCTAAAAAGAAACTTCCTTTAAACAAAAACTACAATACAAATGGAAAGTGTTGCCCCTGATTAGTCTGTGTCGACTTGGACGACATTTAACATGTATACATTAAGCCCTTTATTGTTAGAGTCTAGCTCGTTTTTACCCCATACATGAATTGGCAAATTAACACTCCATGAAGTTAACGAAGGTCTTGAAAACAGCAAACATGAATAGCGATGTCATTTTGCTTATTTTCATTTTTATCAATCTTAAGTATTTTCAAATTGATGATTGATAAATTTGGAAATGCTGCGGAAAATAAAATACTTGAAATTGTTAAAGACAGATGAGTATTTTGCTTCCCCCCAAGCAAACTTGACCACTCACAGAAGCTGGCCTTTCAAGTTTTTTTAGTGTTGCTAACTTTTCTACAGTTAAGCCATTACTATTGGTTAAAATATAATTTCGAGGTTTTTCAAGAAATGAATAATTAGCTGGAATTTTAATTAAAATTTTGGATAAATTCTTATTTCCTATTTTGCTGAATAACAAATGAGCTTAGTAGTACTCTGTTTGTCACATTTTACGTTTACAGCAGGAATTGTTCCCTATTGATTACCTTACAATTAAGCAACAGAAACCTGTCAGTTGCAATTTCACTGATGGTCTGGAGCTACATATAGCATAAAACCCATTTTTGCATGACATGGCTCATGAGCTGAATTTGAAACAATTACTGTTGAATCTCTGTTAAATATCTGTAAAACAGGTAAAATAATTTCCATTGAACTCTTCATTTTAATAAACTGCAACTTCAATAAAGGACATTTGAAGTAGTTTATTACAAAATATAAGAAAACCGAAACTCCTGAACATTACCAGGATAGAAATACACGTGCTAGTTTTTTACTTAGGGCAACTGACTAATTTCCTTTACCATGATATTTGCATAAAACTGCTTTTTCCTACCTGATTATGTTGATGACCAAACTGTGATCACTTCAAACCATAGATAACATTAATGATATATTACCGGATATTTCAATGGGGTCTTTATTCTCCAAGTCCGCCATATTTCTGTAGATGAACCGTAGAAGTCCATAGGCAGCTAGCGCAACAAATAAGATGCCCAGAGCCATGTATCCCGAGAAGTTAGCAAAACTGATACCTGCGTTCTGTATAAAAGATATGAGTCCCTTTTGTGAAAATGGGGCTTAGTGCATGTGCGTAAAGTGTTGTCCCAGATTAGCCTGTACAGTTTGCACAGTCTAAACAGGGACGATACTTTCTGCTTTTATTGTATCTTTTGTTTAAAATTATGTGAAAATCCAGTTTAGGTGGAAAGTATTGTCCTTGATTTCTTTAGAATGATTAGTAACCAAACTTAGTACCATAGGCAAACAAATATGCAAATTTGATTCACTTTTATAATTTGACAAATGTTTTAGAGAAATGATTTTGAACTCACACGAATGTCTTTATGGGAAACAATCATAACATTTGGAGGGTCCCCTATGGCAGTCGCAGTGCCGCCAATGTTTGAGAACAGCACCTCTGCAATGAGAATCTTCTTGGGGTCCAGGTTGAGAACCTCGCAAAGCCTTGGGGAGAAAACAATTTAATCAAAATAAGCCTATCTCTGGGAAAAGGGGGTTTAATGCATGTACGTAAAGTATTGACCCAGATTAGCTTGTGCAGTCCAGAAAGGCTAATCAGGGACGATACTTTAAGCATAAACAGTGTCATTTTCTTTCAAGCTCCGAACCAAAAAAGGTATGAACATTAAAATTCCATTAAAGGGACCTTTTCACAGATTTTGGCATGTATTGAAGCTTGTCATTAAATGCTTTATATTGATAAATGTAATCATTGGATCTAAAAAGTTACAGTAAAAACAATAATAAAATTTTAAACAAGAAACCGTCGGAGACGGGTGATGCTCCCCGAAGGTTTTTTTGTCACAATATTGCACTATATATTCAGATAAAAGGAAACGTCTTGAGGGCACAGTAGTTGGGGGGGACAAGAATTTTTTTATATAAAATTTCAAAAGGCCATTACTCTGTGAAAAATCATCCGACCAGAACCGGCTGATAATATACACATTTCCTCTTGGTAGTGAAGTTTCCCATAAAGTTTCATTGAATTACGGTCATTAGTTGCTGAGAAATAGCCCGGTCAAGAATTGCACTATATGTACAGTTAATGGATAATTTCAAAGGACCATAACTCTGTGAAAAATCATCCGACCAGAACCCGCTGATAATATGCACATCTCCTCTTGGTAGTGAAGCTTCCCATAAAGTTTCATTGAATTCCAGTCATTAGTTGCTGAGAAATAGCCTGAACAAGAATTGCACTATATGTACAGTTAATGGAATATTTCAAAGGGGCCATAACTCTGTGAAAAATCATCCAACCAGAACCCGCTGATAATATGCACATCTCTTGGTAGTGAAGCTTCCCATAAAGTTTCATTGAATTCCGGTCATTAGTTGCTGAGAAATAGCCCGGACAAAAATTGTGTACGGACGGACACACGGACGGACGGATGGACAGACGAAGCAGCGACTATATGCTCCCCCCAACATTTTTTTGGGGAGCATAAAAAGAAAAATAAGTAACCCTCAACTGAACTCGAACCACTGACCCCTGGAGTAAAAGTCTACTGCTTAGACCACTCGGCCATCCGTGCTCATACAATGAATGATGTCTTTTATACTTTATATAAGTAATCCTCATAGTGTCACAAAATATAACGACAACAGCAGAACTCTCCAAATTATTCAATCGTTTCGCGTTGCAATGCTTTATAATTTTCAAGTTTGTAAATTGTTAAAAGATGCCTATAAATGGATATTTTAGAGAATGCTCAATGTTTAGTATTACTGTTTCCTCACGAATATCACTTTGCCGAAAGTTTGTTATTATTAACACTTAGCCCAGGTTTCCTAAAGATTGAGTCATACATGTGGCATCTAGAGTGGTTACATGGATTGTCTAAGATTTGTCTAAGTGACCAAGATTTTGACCCCACTTGAACTGAATTCAAATTAAGACAAAATAATGTTAAGTTAAACATGTTGGCAACATATGATCTCAAAAAAAGATTTACCACAAATGCTCCCCTTGAGCACTTGGTACTCGGGTTAGCTAAATTTTGACCTTGACGAGTTACCAAAAAACCATCCATCCCACCACACAATTTATACTTAACTATCAAAGATACATTTGTTTGAAGGGACCTGTACACAGGTTGATAAATTGACAAAATGTAAAAACAAATGTTTCAGATTTGCAAAAGTTCGTTGCTGTTATGTTTTTTATAAGCAAATAATAATAATGAACATATAACATACTCTAAAATATCCATTACAAACGCAAAACAATTTAATTATTTGGAGTGTTCTGTTGTAATTGTAATATTTTGCAACATTACGTGAATTGCTAATATAAAGTATACAATACATTATTTGTTTACTGTTATTCTTGTTTTATACTGAAGCTGATTAGTTCAGATGTTTACATTTATCAATGTAAAGCATTTCATAAAAAATTTCCAAACATGGGAAAATCTGTGAACAAGTCCCTTAAAGAAACATTACCAACCTCTAAAGTAATATCAGACTAGTATACTTCTTACCTAATAGTGACAGGTGTCAGTAGCAGGATGGTGGTCACGTTGTCAAGGAAAGCTGAGACGATGGCACTGAAGGCACACAGCAGCGTGATCAGGGGCCACACCTTGCCCTTGGCCAACTTGTACGCCTGTAGGAGAATGTAGTCAGAACCCATGAATAGTTCTGGGAAAACTTTGTGTAAATTGCCATCCCAGATTAGCCTGCGCATGCTGCACAGCTAATTTTTTGTTTAAGAAAATTTGTTTAAACAAAAACTTTCATAAATGCAGATAGTGTCACCCCTGATTGCACAGGCTTAACTTAGACGACACTTAACGCACATCCATTAGACCAAGTTTTCCCAGAACGAGGTTTCCATACAAAAAAATGTAGTAAGATTTCAATAAAAAGGGCAATAAGATCATTTTTTACAAAAAGTATGAGAAGTAGGGAGAATGAAAAAAGGGCAGCAAAACAGTTAAGGCTGCTCATTAGCTTGCCTTGAGATTAAATACCAATGGGCATCAAGGTTTAAATGCTATAAGCAGTCTCATCGGTCTATATTTACAGGTATGGTTGTGGTTAAGATTGTGTTTGATGCAAATTTGTTAGCTGTTGCTATGAACAGTGTACTTAATACTGTCAATGTGCAGGCAATTTTATACCTAGAACCAAGACATGTTTGTTTTTTACAAATAAAATTAAGTTGAGTACTTTGTACCGATAAGGAAATACAATAATTTTTACCTGTAGAGCACAGAAGTCAAAGAAGCCAGTTTCAGAGAAAATGGCCACTATAATCATCATCCCAAATAGGAGCGAGAGTGTCTCCACGTCAAGCCACGACATAATAGTCTCCAGGGTGGGACGCTGGAAAAAGCATGGCAATATATCCTGTCATGCAAAAGTGGGTCTTATGCCATATGCAGCCAGCATAACTCCAAACCAGCCTGCACATTTGCGCAGTCTGGTCAGCTGCTATGCTGTCTGCTAATAAGTCAAGAAAAGTTTCATGGTCTAATTAGCGGACAGGGTAGCACCTTGTGTGAATGTGCAGGGTGGTCTAGAGCTATGGTGGTCACATATGGCATAAAACTCATTAAGCATGAATGGGTGATATTTTAAAGCAAAATTAATTTAAAACAAATATATGAAAACAATAAAACAAGGGAACCATGATGGCCCGAAGTGTTCACATGAGTTCTGATGCAGATGACAACAGGGTTAGAATTTTAGTTTTCTTGCCATGTTTTTTTACCTCTTTCTTACAATACTTTTAGTCAAGAGGACATTATAAGTGTCCTCAGAAAATCTTGGGTCCCATCACAGATTACATATAGGCTTCTGGTGAAAATCATACTGTTGTGACACGTTTGATAAATATATTTATAAATTTGATAAAATTAGTGGCATCTACAGCATATTGTTGTATCTGCAAAGGGGCGTTTGGAGTTCTTCTGTTTTTAACATGTGTTATGGGATTTATATTTGTATAAATTGGGAAGTAGATCAGTGGTCAGTGGTTTCGATTGATTGAACAACAATTCTGGAAAATGCAAATACAGCAGTTTTTTAAACATTTCACGTTTGGGGGTCATAAAAAACTATGTATACAAATATTTCAAATGCAAGCAATGTAGAACATTTAGTCACAGAGCCATTGATGGGCCTACTGGGGTTTCTGGTTCAATGTTTGCTTATATCGGAGGCACATGTAAAGTTAAAGCATCAGAACAGAGCAAGATAAGTGAAGATTGGGTCAAAATGATGTTGCTGTCCCTTATATAATAAATGTTTTGTATTTGATTAAAAAAACTTTAATTATTCCAATTACTGCTTTTGGTCTCATTTATATATTGCTTTATATATTACTAAAATTAACACTAATGGTTGCAGGGAAAAAAGGTAGGAAAATTTACCGGTAGTAATGACTAGATAAAGTCTTTTTCTAAATAGTGTTAAAGTTTGCAGATTTTATAAACAAATGCCGTATCTTGTAGGACCATGTAAAAACTTAACAAATTTTTTTTTTCTCATAGACAAACCGCATGTGCAAGACCAGTGAAGATAGGATAATAAACGTTTATATCCTGAATAATTCCCATCTTGATTAAACTTCACTTCCACTTCATATGGTTATTGACAAGCTGTGCAACATTGGCAAAGACTTAATATAAAATAAGGTCACAATCTCCACACAAACATTTTCTTTTTGCTTTTTTCCTCATACAAATGGCAATAACTCCATTATTTTTTTTGGCCTAATTTTGCTTATATTTGACCTTAACTGTAATCTTATTATCAATTATGTGTACCCAAAATAAACCTGAATAATATCTGTTGTGTTTTTTGTTAAAAACAAAGGGCAACAACTCCAGTATGAATACCTAAATTCTGCCCATTTTTGGTGCTTAACTCTGATGGTCATTTACAAACTTTTAAAGTTTGTTTTGGAACAGATTTCATGTCGAAGTTGATTGTGGTGTTAAAGGTGGTCAGTTATTGAAGGCATTCAAGTAATTGATGGTGAAGTATAAGAAGCTATAGTGGACTGTAGTCGTGCAGGTTATACACCTTTAATCTTACCATTGAGAAAGCTGACATCACAGCTATCGCTATCAACGAGCCAATAATTGCAGCAAGTGTTCGATGCACAAGCTGGAAAATGTAAATACATGTATAATATATCACTAACTTACAAGATAATGAAACAAGTCTAGAAAAGAGTCAAACATTTCTTTATTTAGACTTAAAATATAAGAATCATGCTAGTTACAGTGCAATATTTTAGTGGCGCATTAGCATTTGATTGAAAAATCTTATATACCACTCACATCAAATATAATCAAGCCATACACGAATATGAGCACAACCAGGGCCCAGATTTCCTTGGCTTTGGCCGAATGTGAGAATTTGTAGCTGAAGTCGAGAGGATAGCACACTTCTGGTGAAAGTGGGGCACCAATCACCTGCCAGGCTATGGTCAAGTTCAACGTGACACTCCTGCTGAAATATCATAGCAAAGTAGTTGAGCCTTGTTCTGAGAAAACTGGGCTTAATGCATGTGAGCAAAGGCACAGGCTATTCAATTTTATCCTACCTCTGTTGCAAACATTGACCAAATAAATCAGGGTCGGATAAACTAGTTGATAACTGGCAGTACATCAGGTGACCGTGATCTAACCGTAAGTATGTATTCCTACGCGCCGATTAACATGTTATAATATTTGACCTTTGAAATTTATTGGGACGCATCATGAATGTTATCTTTATATTATATATCATCCTTTTTTTCTTCTTTAAAATATATTACCGAACCAGCTTTCCGTATTAATCATTTTCATTTACTTGATTATGCAATTTATGACGTATCTAGTGTGACGTCATTTCTCAGACAAAACATACTATCTAGTTTCTCTCAGGATTTTAGGGACAACAACTTTGACGTGGTGGTTTAAACAGTATTTTTTTAAATATTTTAAAGCATCGAACGAATCATCAGATTGTGTGTTTGTCATTCATAAGTGTTAACTTCGATAGGAATAAAATAATTTGCTACAACAGGATTACAATTTCGTAAATCGGGTTTTGGGTCAAAATGGTTAGCATTCGATACAAACGCTATCAAAAAATAGTGTGGTTTAAAATACATTTGGATAATAGAGATGGAAAAACAGAAATGGATTTCGACAAATGGATGAAAGAACAGTAAATGGATGTGTATATCGTTGTAAATTTATTGTTATAAGCAATGGATTTAAGTTGTCATTAAGGTAAATACAATTTAGTTTTTGTTTTGCTGCTGCAATTTGTTTTCATTTTTTTACCAAGAAAAATATCACATTCTCGATTCGTTTTTTATTTCTTCTAAAATTTTCAATAGGAAATTATTAAAAGGAACAATTTAATGTGGAACTATTTTTTACGTGACACAATCGGTAGTTATTCGGTCGTCAGGAATGTAGGAGGCCCGACCAGAATATTTATATTGTTATGTCAATTAATCATTTGTCTTCGATAAAATGTTAATTTTCTTACTTGATAGATTCAGGTTTTTTCAGTGTTGATGTATTTGTGGAAATTTCTTTGCTGGATTGACTTGCAAGCATTGATTGATTGATATGAAGTGTTGCAACAATATTCTGAAATACACGAAATAAAACATCAAAAAATAAATTTAGAGAGACAATGTCTTCAACAACCATGGTCACCAAACGGTTAGATTCCTTTTTTATTAACACTAAATATATGAAGTGTCATTTTGATATCTGTATTGGAATGTTTCAAATCATAACACCAATGTCATGCTCCTTAAAGGAATAAAAACCAAAATATTGATGGAAAATTAGAAAAAATCAGAAAAATGCACTCACACTTTGTAATAAAACAATCAGTATGTTTCCCGTTGAACTGATATTGTCATCAAATGGTCCTTTCAAAATTAACTGGCTAAGGCTGTCTTGGTCTTTTTCTGGAAATGAAAGCATTTTTTTGAGAACTGTTGTATTTCCCAGACCGATTCTTAAAAACTCTCGATCAGTCATTGAATTCCTAAATGTATCTGTATTAAAAATGTATCTGAATGTATCTGTATTAGAAAAAATATATATTTAATAGCAGTTGCATAGCAAGAGATTAATGTATGACAATTTTTATATTTATCAAGAAGTTAAAATAAGTATAAATACAACAACCAGAAATTGGCTATAACAATAAACTGCTGTAAGAGGCAAATTTTTAATATAAACTATGTAATCTTGCTCGTAAACCTAAATCTTGCCATTTATGTGTAAAAAAATTTCACCAAGGAGTGAAACTCTATAAGAAGAATTTCTTTCATTTTAATCCTTTTCTAATATTAACTCTGTATTACTCTGTATTTGCCTTACAAATAGCGAGAAATCTAACTTGAGCAAGAATTAAATTATATGTTTCTTGCTGTAAGCGCAAGTTTTAATACCACACTTTTTATGCAACAAGCCCAACTGTAAATCTGATCAGAAAGTCAACACAAATACTTACAAAATGACCAAAAAGTTAACTATGTAAATATGAAATAATATGAAATCAAGTGAGGGATGAAGTGGATTTAGCTCCATGAAAAATGTCGTCAGTACTCCAGGTTATTTACAACAACAAAAAAGCCTCCGATATCTATTGTATGACATCAAACTGTCATGCTTTTATTTAACCCTTGCTCACTTTGAAGTCTCTTAGAAAATCAAATTACATGTTAGACCTCACTTACTAGATTCAAGTTTTTAACGCTTCATTTCCAACCCTAAGATACTGATGAGCAGCAAACAGCGTAAAACCTGAACAGCCCAAGAATTACTCCCAGGCTGTTGTTGTTTAATGCTGGTTGCATAAGCCATTTCCACTTTGCTTCTGAGTGGAAAAGGGTAAGATAACAAACTTTTTGTAAGAGCACATTTTATTGGAAAACCAGCGCTTAAATTAATCTGTTCAATAATGATAGTAAGCTTTATCAAAATGTTCAGAAAACCCACTTTTTTTTCAAAGCCCAATTTTAAGTGCAGGCCCAGTAACCTGAAAAGTGTATGATAGTGTGTATTGCTGAAGAAAAAATCAGACTTATTGCATGTGCAATTAGTAAAATCTCAGATCAGCCTGTGCAAACTGCACAGACTAATAAGGACAACACGTTCCATATAGACTGGATTTTGTTAAGACGAGACCACCTTTAAAAACAAAATATGTGTTTGTCAGAAACACTATGTCCCCTGCTGCGCCGCTTTGAAGCTATATATTTGACCTTTGACCTTGAAGGATGACCATGACCTTGACCTTTCACCACTCAAAATGTGCAGCTCCATGAGAAACACATGCATGCTAAATATCAAGTTGCTATCTTCAATATTGCAAAAGTTATGGCAAATGTTAAATTTTGATGCAAACAAACACACACACAAACACAGAAACCAACAGACAGGGCAAAAACAATAAGTCCCCCGCTATAGTGATTGGGGACATAAAAACATTCCATAAAAGCAGAAAGAGCCGTACCTGATTAACAAGTGTGAACTGTAAAGGCTTATCTGGCACAATTTACGCACATGCATTAAGCCTGGCTTTCCCTATATGAAGCGCATGTTTTTCCCACCTGATATGAGTATTGTCTTGCTACTGTTGTACTGAACACTGGTCATGTTCCACCTACCTGGTATAAGTATTGTCTTGGCATGGTTGTACTGAACACTGGTCATGTTCCACCTACCTGGTATGAGTATTGTCTTGGTATGGTTGTACTGAACACTGGTCATGTTCCACTTACCTGGTATGAGTATTGTCTTGGCATGGTTGTACTGAACACTGGTCATGTTCCACCTACCTGGTATGAGTATTGTCTTGGCATGGTTGTACTGAACACTGGTCATGTTCTACTCATCTGGTATGAGTATTGTCTCAGTATGGTTGTACTGAACACTGGCCATGTTCCACCTACCTGGTATGAGTATTGTCTTGGTATGGTTGTACTGAACACTGGTCGTGTTCCACCTACCTGATATGAGTATTGTCTTGGTATGGTTGTACTGACCACTGGTCATGTTCCACTCACCTGGTATAAATATTGTCTTGGTATGGTTGTACTGAACACTGGTCATGTTCCACCTACCTGGTATGAGTATTGTCTTGGTATGGTTGTACTGAATGCTGGTCATGTTCCACCTACCTGGTATGAGTATTGTCTTGGTATGGTTGTACTGAACACTAGTCATGTTCCACTCACCTGGTATGAGTATTGTCTTGGTATGGTTGTACTGAACACTTGCCATGTGCCAGTCACCTGGTATAAATATTGTCTTGGTATGGTTGTACTGAACACTGGTCATGTTCCACTCACCTGGTATGAGTATTGTCTTGGTATGGTTGTACTGAACACTGGTCATGTTCCACTCACATGGTATAAGTATTGCTAGGTATGGTTGTACTGAACACTGGTCATGTTCCACTCACCTGGTATAAATATTGTCTTGGTATGGTTGTACTGAACACTGGTCATGTTCCACCTACCTAGTATGAGTATTGTCTTGGTATGGTTGTACTCAACACTGGTCATGTTCCACCTACCTGGTATGAGTATTGTCTTGGTATGGTTGTACTGAACACTTGCCATGTGCCAGTCACCTGGTATAAATATTGTCTTGGTATGGTTGTACTGAACACTGGTCATGTTCCACTCACCTGGTATGAGTATTGTCTTGGTATGGTTGTACTGAACACTGGTCATGTTCCACTAACCTGGTATAAGTATTGTCTTGGTATGGTTGTACTGAACACTGGTCGTGTTCCACCTACCTGGTATGAGTATTGTCTTGGTATGATTGTACTAAACACTGGTCATGTTCCACTCACCTGGTATAAGTATTGTCTTGGTATGGTTGTACTGAACACTGGTCGTGTTCCACCTACCTGGTATGAGTATTGTCTTGGTATGGTTGTAATGAACGCTGGTCATGTTCCACTCACCTGGTATGAGTATTGTCTTGGTATGGTTGTACTGAACACTGGTCGTGTTCCACCTACCTGGTATGAGTATTGTCTTGGTATGGTTGTACTGAACACTGGTCATGTTCCACTCACCTGGTATGAGTATTGTCTTGGTATGGTTGTACTGAACACTGGTCATGTTCCACCAACCTGGTATGAGTATTGTCTTGGTATGGTTGTACTGAACACTGGTCATGTTCCACTTACCTGGTATGAGTATTGTCTTGGTATGGTTGTACTGAACACTGGCCATATTCCACTCACCTGGTATAAGTATTGTATTGGTATGGTTGTACTGAACACTGGCCATATTCCACTCACCTGGTATAAATATTGTCTTGGTATGGTTGAACTGAACACTCGTCATGTTCCACTCACCTTGTATAAATATTGTCTTCGTATGGTTGTACTGAACACTGGTCATGTTCCACCTACCTGGTATGAGTATTGTCTTGGTATGGTTGTACTGAACGCTGGTCATGTTCCACTCACCTGGTATGAGTATTGTCTTGGTATGGTTGTACTGAACACTGGTCATGTTCCACTCACCTGGTATAAATATTGTCTTGGTATGGTTGTACTGAACACTGGTCATGTTCCACCTACCTGGTATGAGTATTGTCTTGGTATAGTTGTACTGAACACTGGTCATGTTCCACTCACCTGGTATGAGTATTGTCTTGGTATGGTTGTACTGAACACTGGTCATGTTCCACTCACCTGGTATGAGTATTGTCTTGGTAGTGTTGTACTGAACGCTGGTCATGTTCCACTTTGTCACGCTCTCTTCCTCCTGGTGCATGATCACAAATACCTGAAATAATGTATAAGCCATTAAGACAATAGAGCAGTTACAAATGAAGATTACCAAAGAGCATTTCGTATACAGAATCAAACAATATCGAAGAATTTGAATATAGATAGCTAAATTTCTTTTAATTGCAAGGCCACATTTTTAAGTATTGAAAAGGTAAAATTTAAATACGTATTAAATGTTCTCATTTCTGTTTTAGTATGACCATGTTTTACTTCATTTAAACATTTATTTGATGCCTTCAAATGGAAACAGATACATTTGTATAATGAAGAGATATAGAGAATTGAACAAAACTTGACAGATCTGGCCTAATGGCTATGAGCATATTCTGCTCAAATTTCATACAACACGTAGTCTCATAACTCAATTGTTAAAAGTTAAAACACAAATTGGAACTAAGAATACATGAAAACATTAGATTTTCCATCATTTATTAACAAGAGTGCCTAACTGTCACAAGATACGCCCGCTGAAGGTTTTGGACACCATGCTCAATGCTTGAAATGCACTAAATGACCTCGAGACCTAGTTATTGATCAGGCATGTCCCATATTTGAACTTGACCTAGATATCATTTAGATGTAACATCTGACTAAATTTGGTGAAGATCAGATGAAAACTACTTCAATTAGAGAGCGGACACCATGCTAAATGCTTGAAATGCACTAAGTGACCTCGTTTTTGACCCGGCATGATTCGAACTTGACATACGTATCATCTAGACACAACTTCTGATCAAATTAGGTGAAGATCAGATGAAAACTACTTCAATTAGAGAGCGGACACCATGCTAAATGCTTGAAATGCACTTAGTAACCTTGTTACCTAGTTTTTGACCCGGCATGACCCATATTTGAACTTGACCTATACTAGTATATCATCTAGACACAACTTCTGGCCAAATTTGGTGAAGATCGGGTGAAAACTACTTCAATTAGAGAGGGGACACCATGCTAAATCCTTGAAATGCACTAAGTGACCCCATGACCTAGTTTTTGACCCGGCATGACCCAAATTCTAACTTGACCTAGATATTGTCTAGACACAACTTCTGACCAAGTTTGGTGAAGATCGGATGAAAATTATTTGAATTAGAGAGTGGACACTGCTGTGGACGCCGCCCTCCGCCCACCCGCCGCCCGCCTGCCGCCCGCCGCCCACCCGCCGACTACCGCCGCCAAGGGTGAAACTATAATACGTCCCGTTTTTAAAAACGGGCGTATAAAAAGAATAAAATGAGTAACATAATACAAAAATGGGTCTTATGCCATATTGGACTAGACCTGTGTGTGCAATCACACAGTCTTATCAAGACCTATAGTGTCCATTAAAGTCACACAAAGTTAAGCGGTCTCAACAGCAGAAAGGGCAGGTCCTGATCAGACAGCACAATTTTGCCAGCTGGTCTGGAGCTACTCTGGCTGCATTAGGCTTAAGATCAATTTTCCCATAAAGAAACCAATTGCTAAATATTAAAAGGACTTGTTCACAAAAAGACAAAATGACAATTTTCAAAAACAAGAACACAAAACTTAAAAGGACTAGATGTGTATTTTGGTAAAAAATGGTAAATATTTAAAATGAAGGCATCTTTAAGACTGAAAAAAATTCAATCATGCGACTAGTTTAACCAATTGGTTGCTCTGAGAAAACGAGGTTAAGTGCATGCATCTAAAGTGTCATTGCAGAATAGCCTGTGCAGTCTGTACAGGCTAATCAGGGATGATGCTGTCTTTCTTAACTGTATATTTTTTCTTAGAAGAGTCTTCCTTTAAATGAAAAATACAATAAATGTGTAAAGTGTCACCCCTGATTAGCCTGCACAGGCTATTCTGGGAAGCTTCTTCACACACATGCATTAAGCCCTGATTTCCCAGAGTGAGGCTCATTAATTACCCTAACAAACTTACTGCAGCTGTTACAGTGATCACAAACAAGATGAAGACTTTCAGATGATTCAGCATTTCTTTCGCGCCAATTTTGCCAAGTTTGCGCAGGTTGCTACTGCTAAAGAATGGTGTTTTGTCGTCGTCATCATCATCCTCAAAACTGTGTGAGCTACTCAGCGGTGTGGTGCTAAACAGCCACAATGCAAATAGGTATAGGTTGCCAACATTAATATGATACCTGTGGACTTCATTCACTTTAGTACAGCTTAACCCTTTCCCCCATAAGAAGCAAAGTGAAAGCTGCTTTTGCAACCAGCATAAAACCAGAACAGCCTGCGAGTAACTCACAGTCTGTTCAGGTTTTATGCTGTTTGCTGCTCAGCAGTAACTAAGGGTTAAAAAAAGCCTTTAAAACATATAAAATATTAACATATAAAATATAGTAAGAAAGGTATTTAATTAAATGCAACTATCTTTGGGACTATAAATGCGTTAAAATACGTATTAAAGTGGTAAAGGGTTAAAGGGTACCTCATGCATATAGGTCAGTGTGCGGTTAATGTTGCTCGATTGGTCATTGTCAGCTCAGGTACTACTTAAATGAACACAAGGTTCTTTTAAGTATACTTAAAGGTACCCTGGGTAGGGAAAATTAACTAAAGCGTATCCGTCCTATTTAGACTGTACCTGAGTTTTATTCCGTCTGATCTGATGTCTTAAAACAAGCTACGGAATACATAACAAAATTCTCTTTTAACAAAACTGCCTCAACATGCTTTTTTGAGTATGAGTTTTGACAATATAGATGCAAGTTTACAAAATATTGACAGAAATTTGAACATAACTAATTTTTAAAAAATAGCTGACAACAACCAATTTAACCTTAGGATTTAAGGGTACATTTTAGCATTTATGCCGTATCATTTGTGTCTTGTTCTGAGAAAATTGGGCTTAATGCATGTGCGTAAAGTGTCATCCCAGATTAGCCTGTGCAGTCCGCACAGGCTAATCAGGGACGACACTTTCCGCCTAAACTTGATTTTCGGCAAGGAGAGACTTCCTTGAAACTAAAAATACCATAAAAGCGGAAAGTGTCGTCCCTGATTAGCCTGTGCGGACTGCACAGGCTAATCTGGGATGACACTTTACGCACATGCATTATGACCAGCTTTCACAGAACAAGACACATTTAAGAATACTTAATCATAACCCAGGAACATTTAAGTAGTACCTGAGCCAACAATGACCGGTTAAGCCTTAATGCTTGGAATCTAAATGTCTACAATAAAAAATAACAATCCCCTACAATTATATGATTTGTCAAGCAGCTGAAACTAGGAACCAGAAATCAGGAGTGAAGTTATTACATTGATATTCCTTTTTTTAATAGATATGGTAAGAAAGGTAATATCTTATTTTAAGCAAACAAGTGTAAATATATTTTTAAACATATGCAATCAGTCTGTTTATATAAACAAATTATGTTGTGTACAGAAAACAGACTTTAGCGTTTCTACAATCCTTTTCAAACCTTGTAATGCAACTGAATGTTAATAAAAATGTATTAACAAAAAACTCACTACAGGTTAAACAGCAATCAAACAGCCCATTATCCCCTGCTACAAGCTCACTTATGCATAAAAGAGCAATCAAAGAGCCCATTATCCCCTGCTACAAGCTTGCTTATGCATATCAGAGCAATCAAAGAGCCCATTATCCCCTGCTACAAGCTCGCTTATGCATAACAGAGCAATCAAAGAGCCAATTATCCCCTGCTAAAAGCTCGCTTATGCATAACAGAGCAATCAAAGAGCTCATTATCCCCTGCTACAAGCTTGCTTATGCATAACAGAGCAATCAAAGAGCCCATTATCCACTGCTAAAAGCTTGCTTATGCATAACAGAGCAATCAAAGAGCCCATTATCCCCTGCTACAAGCTCGCTTATGCATAACAGAGCAATCAAAGAGCCCATTATCCCCTGCTACAAGCTCGCTTATGCATAACAGAGCAATCAAAGAGCCCATTATCCCCTGCTACAAGCTCGCTTATGCATAACATAGCAATCAAAGAGCCCAATTATCCCCTGCTAAAAGCTTGCTACTGACAAAAAAGCAACAACAGTACCCAGTAATGTTGTTTGGTCATTTTTAAAGGAAATTGGGTACTAAATGAAAATAAACTTAAAAGTACCCCGGATTATGGCTGGGTGCCTTTAAGCATATTTTCCATACCCAGGGTACATTGTAGTACTGTTATACTTAAGAGTACCATGGGAACCTGAGCGGACAACAAACAATTTAGTCCCATATGCAACTAAAACTCCCATTTCCTTTAATACAACACCTTGTTTCATTGACAGGCCTGTCTGGAATTGCTCCATAAGTAATGGGGTCTCGAGATGTCAACAAAGTCTCTGACGTGCGGCCATTAGATAACGTCTCGTATTCCTAAACATGGCGGCAAAATTAAAGCTCAGCATCATATACCTGATATTCCCAATCGCTATGATAAAAAAGTAATTGGTTATGCAATAATTTCCTATATTCATACTTGGTTTGTTCTCGTTCAACAAGTTAAATGAAATTTTTAAAGGAATTTAGTTGGCAATCATTTTATCTGTGTCACATTATGCCAAATTTAGCAACATATTTGTATCGAATGTAAATATTACCAAAGTCAATGTCAGGTTAATTTAGGAGAGCTTTAAGAAATATTTGAAATAAGTATTGATTTAATGTTCTTACATTAACATTACATAGCAACTATTGTGTCCCTTTTTCATTCTCTGACATAAAAAACAGCAATCATTTATTATATATAATGAAAATTAAATTGCAATATCAACTATTTTACAAGAAGCATGACATTTTTTTTATAATTGTTGTGTCATTTACATAGTTTAGTAAGACTGTTGTGTCAAAAAGATTTAAATTAAGACTGTTGTGTTGTTGATATTTGGAGTAATTTTCATATTTTTTCCGAGTTATTTCCTACTGAGGCTACACTGATACTGGGTATGCGGCTGGGTGTCTTGGGTCTGTGAGGGTTCACATGGATCTGTGACTCCACGGCACTGCCACGGCGATTCATCTTAAACTTCTCACTGAAATGGCACACAAAATGTATCTTATAGCAACAATGGAATTCAAGATATAAATTTATCTAAAGATGAAGTTTTCATTACCAATAATTGTATAATTTAAAAAAATGTAATGAACAGAACAGTACAACCATTGTATATCATAACTTACATCATAAATGGAATATTTGGGTAAAATTTGTTTTGGTAAATAAGTTAAGAGAGATGAAACCAAACAAAATTACCGGTAACACACACATTTTGCAGATTATCAAATTGTGCCTTTATTTATGTCAAGACACAATTTCAGAAAGTTTGCAGAAGATTCCATAAAAAATGAATGAGTAAAAGAGCAGAAACTGCAAACATTGTGCATGTTTTTGTGTACTCAAAGGGCAATAACTCTGAAGTGCCTGGTGCAAATTGGCTGGTTATCAAACTTGGCTTCCATGTTATGCTAAAAAACATTTCCAACATGTTAAATGAAGAAAATGAAAACTGTAGGACTTAGAGAGCGGAAACAATGAATGTGCCCACCGCCCATTATACTGTCGGCCGGCCCATCCACAAAGAGCATTTACACAGTATGTCCAGTCAAAAAATATGTGTACAAACATGGCAGAAACAAGAACTGTTTGCAAAACATTCTCCCACTTAAACTAGAGCTTTGTCACAGACGTGACGAATACCCACACATGCCGCATTGACACATAATATTTTGCATTCTTCACAAAAAACAGCTGACACCATGCTCAATTTTTTAAACGCACTAAGTGACCCCTTGACCTAGTTTTTGACCCAGAAAGGCCCACGTTCTAACTTGGCCTTAAGATTATCTCCATAAAACTTCTGACCAAGTTTGGTGAAGATCGGATGTAAACTTCTTGAATTAGAGAGCTGACACCATGCTGAATGTTAAAAAACGCACTAAGTGACCCCGTTACCTAGTTTTAGGCTCGGAATGGCCCATGTTCAAACTTGTCTTAGAGATCATTTAGATAAAACTTGTGACCAAGTTTGGTGAGGATTGGATGAAAACTACTTGAATTAGAGAGCGGACAACATGGTGAGGTTTAAAATGCACTAAGATACCCCGTTACCTAATTTTTGACCCGGCATGACCCATATTCAAACTTGACCTAGACATCATCTAGATACAACTTCTGACCAAGTTTGGTGAAGATTGGATGAAAACTACTTGAATTAGATAGCGGACAACATTGGGATGTTTAAAACGCCCTAAGTGACCCCGTGACCTTGTTTTTGACCCGGCATGACCCATATTCAAACTTGCCCTCGACATTCTCAAGATATAACTTCTGACCAATTTTGGTTATGATTGGATAAAAACTACTTGAATTAGAGAGCGGACAACATGGTGAGGTTTAAAACACACTATGTGACCCCGTGACCTAGTTTTCGACCCGGCATGGCCCATGTTCGAATTTGACCTACACATCATCTAGTTACAACTTCTGACCATGTGTGGTGAAGATCGGATTAAAACTACTTGAAATAGAGAGCTAGCTCTTTAGCGACGCGGTTAAAGTGTCTGACTACCACTCTGGAGGTCGTGGGTTCAATCCCCAGCCTGAGCTCAGTATTTTCACATTAATGGCGTCGAGGCAAAAAAGAACTGTGAATGCGGGAATGGGTCTGAGCTGTTTAATGGTTTCTGGGGGGGCCATGTAGATGCAAGACATGCTGTAGCGGGCATGTCTGGACCTTGAAACAATAAAAGGGGGAGGAGTGTAGTGAAATAAGGTCACTTCCAACAGCCTTGCTGTTGGGCTAGCTCTTTAGCGACGTGGTTAAAGTGTCTGACTACCACTCTGGAGGTGTTAGGTTCAATCCCCGGCTTGAGCTCAGTATTTTCACATTAATGGTCACACCATGCTCAATGCATAAAACGTACTAAGTGACCCCGTGACCTAGTTTTTGACCCGGCAAGGCCCATGTTCGAACTTGGCCTTAAGATCATCTAGATACAACTTCTGACCAAGTTTGGTGAAGATCGGATGAAAACTACTTGAACAAGGGATGTTTGTAAAACATGCATGCCCCCCTATATGGGCTATAAGTTGTAGTAGCAGCCATTGTGTGAATACGTTTTTTGTCACTGTGAACGGTGGTGGTGGTGGTGGTGGTGGTGGTGGTGGTGGTGGTGGTGGTGGTGGTGGTGGTGGTGGTGGTGGTGGTGGTGGTGGTGGTGGTGGTGGTGGTGTGGTGTGGTAGTAGTGGTAGTAGTGGTAGTAGTGGTGGTAGTGGTAGTAGTGGTAGTAGTGGTAGTAGTGGTAGTAGTGGTAGTAGTAGTAGTAGAAGTAGTAGTAGTAGTAGTAGTAGTAGTAGTAGTAGTAGTAGTAGTAGTAGAAGAAGTAGTAGTAGCAGTAGTAGTAGTAGTAGTAGTAGAAGTAGTAGTAGTAGTAGGAGTAGTAGTAGTAGTAGTAGTAGTAGTAGTAGTAGAAGTAGTAGAAGTAGTAGTAGTAGAAGCAGTAGCAGCAGCAGCAGCAGCAGCAGCAGCAGTAGTAGTAGTAGTACGCATTACAAAATGCAGTTAGTCTTACATTTGGTAAAATTTAAATATATTACAAGGGAGGCAATGCTGTAACAAAAAGAACATGCAAAAACGGTAGTTGTTTCCCTTGTTTGAACCATGCTAAATCCTTAAAATGCCTATTTCCAGTAACTGTGACCTTCACCTGTGACCTTGACCTTTGACCTAGTGACCTCAAAATCAATAGGGGTCATCTGCAAGTCATGATCAATGTACCTATGAAGTTTCATGATCCTAGGCCCAAGCGTTCTTGAGTTATCATCCGGAAACCACCTGGTGGACGGACCGACCGACCAACCGACCGACCGACATGAGCAAAGCAATATACCCCCTCTTCTTCGAAGGGGGGCATAATTAGAGAGTGGACAACATGCTGAATGTTTAAAATGCACTAAGTGACCCCGTGACCTAGTTTTTGACCCGACAAGGCCCATGTTCGAACTTGGCCTTTAGATAATCTAGATACAACTTCTGACCAAGTTTGGTGAAGATCGGATGAAAACTACATGAATTAGAGAGCGCACAACATTGTGATGTTTAAAACGCCTTAAGTGACCCCGTGACCTTGTTTTTGACCCGGCATGACCCATATTCAAACTTGCTCTAGACATTGTCAAGATACAACTTCTGACCAATTTTGGTGAAGATTGGATAAAAACTACTTGAATTAGATAGCAGACAACATGGTGAGGTTTAAAACACACTAAGTGACCCCGTGTCCTAGTTTTTTAACCCAGCATGGCCCATGTTCGAACTTGACCTACACATCATCTAGTTACAACTTTTGACCCAGTGAGGTTAAAGGGATCTTTTCACGGTTTGGTAAATTGACAAAATTGAAAAAAATTGTTTCAGATTCGCAAATTTTCGTTTTAGTTATGATATTTGTGAGGAAACACTATTACTGAACATTTACCATAGTCCAATATAGCCATTATATGTATCTTTTGACGATTTGAAAACCTAAAAATTATAAAGCGTTTCAACGCGAAACGATTGAATAATTTGGAGAGTTCTGTTGTTGTCGTTTAAATTTACGAAACTACGAAGATTGCTTATATAAGGTATAAAATACTTCCATTGTGTATATCCGGCGGAATAGCCGAGAGGGCTAATGCGTTTTTACTTCAGACTAATTCCAGGACTCCGGGGGTCACTGGTTCAAGCCCTGGTACTGGCTACTTTTTTTTCCTTTTTTAAATTTATTCTTGATTTTTTACTGGAGCTTTTAAGATCCGATGTTTACATTTATCAATATAAAGCATTTAATGACAAACTTCAAAATATGCCAAAATCTGTGAAAAGGCCCCTTTAAGATCGGATTGAAACTACTTGAAATAGAGAGCGGACACCATGCTCAATGTGTAAAACGTACCAAGTGACCCCTTGACCTAGTTTTTGACCCGGCAAGGCCCATGTTTGAACTTGGCCTAGACATCATCTAGATACAACTTCTGACCAAGTTTGGTGAAGATCGGATGAAAACTACTTGAATTAGAGAGCGGACAACATGCTGAATGTTTAAAACGCACTTAGTGACCCTGTGACCTGGTTTTTGACCCGGCAAGGCCCATGTTCGCACTTGGCCTTAAAATCATCTAGATACAACTTTTGACCAAGTTTGGTGAAGATCGGATGAAAACTACTTGAAATAGAGAGCAGACAACATGCTGAATGTTTAAAACGCACTTGGTGTCCCTGTGACCTATTTTTTGACCCGACAAGGCCCATGTTCGAACTTGGCCTAGACATCATGTAGATACAACTTCTGACCAAGTTTGGTGAAGATCGGATGAAAACTACTTGAAATAGAGAGCGGACACTTAACACGAACCGACCGACAGACCAACAGACAAGCTCACTCCTATATACCCCCCTAAACTTCGTTTGTGGGGTATAAAAAGGTGCGCCTTTTACACTGGAGAACGTGGTAATTTTTTTGTGAAGATTGGTGCTGGTCAGAAGAAAATTAATGAAATGAGCAAAGTTCCACATCAAGCAGGTCACAAGCAAACCTTAATTTATAGCAAATCAATTAACTCTTTTCTCTATTATGTGTTCATAAAAAAAATGTTTGCATGTCTACTTCCTGACTGGTTGAGTGAGTGTTTTAAATGTGCTCAGACACTTTGGAAATGGAAACAGCACACATGACAGGTTTCATGAAGAGAATTGACTTAACAGTCTTCAGGAAAAATGTTATGCAAAATTTACATAAATATAGAATCTGGCACTAGTTGTCTTATCATACCATATTTTATTAAACGAGTTCAGGAATTTTGTTAGTAAGCAAGCCTTTGGGGAGCTTACTAACGAATTTCCTGGATGAGTTTAATAAAATATGGTATGATATGACAACAAGCATCAGATCTCTTTTATCACATGCTTTTAAATGAGCATATCAAATAAATATTTACGCAAACATAATGATAAATCCTGAATGTTGTTTACATTTTGTGACGTCATTTGACGTTGCAACGTCATTTCAGCAAAATAACAAAATGCGATTGGTCAATAAACGAAAACTAAGCCAATGAAAACGCTTAAAAATGTTGTATAACAAATGTGTAATAAAAAAAAAATATGTTATGGTTGTACAAAAATGTATTACATGGGAAACAGGGTATAGCATGTAATAACAAGGGACAAAATTGTCACAAAACCAGGTTTTCAATTTGAAAAAAAAAGTCTGATTAAGGGATACCAACTCAAAATGTGCATTACTAAAAGTTACCCCCCTTGTTTCAAAATCAATCTATTTTTAGCTGTGGCGACCTTGACCTTGGAGACATTGACGTAATTCTTTCGCGTGACACACCCTCCAATGATGGTGAACAAATGTGCAAAATTATTTTAAAATCTCTCAATGACTGACATAATTATGGCCTGAACAAGCTCATTTATGGCCATTTTTGACCTTTGAACTCAAAGTGTGACCTTGACCTTGGAGATATTGACGTAATTCTTTCGCGCGACACAATGGTGGTGAACAAATGTGCCAAATGATTTTAATATCTCACAATGAACAACAAAGTTATTGCCCAGACAAGCTTGTTTGGCCCGCCCGCCAGCCCGCCTGCCAGCCGGCCCGCCGACATTTGCCAAACTAATAACAAGTTTTTTCCTTCAGAAAACCTGGTTAAAAATACAACATTTCCAACTAAAGATCATTCTGTTCATTTAATATTGTATAACTTGTTTATGTAATTAAAACTATTTAAACTAGTTCTGCAAAAAAACATATCCAAACCTTTAAACTCTGACTGCGGTTTATAAAATATTGGTGTATGAAAATGATTATTATTCATTTAGCTCATGGTCACAACTTGATAATCAAAACGGCAAATTTACTACTTACACAATAAAAAAGCATGTTGTTGTATGTGGTATTCATGATCAACTCCGGTCCAAGATATGTCCATAGAAGAAATAAGTTGAAACTTATATTAGTTATTAAGGTGTGATGTCAAGTATGTGAGCTATCAAATTTAAATATATAATACCTAGATAAGCATTCATAAAAATACAAATGAATGACTCTGCATGCATTTTAATATGGAAATTAGTATATAATTAACACATATTATGATGAGCTATGTTCATTGCGATTGGCACGGTTCTATGCACAAAATATACTGTTGGAAAGTAAGTCACATAAGTCTAAAGTTTTTTAAGATAGCCGCGGATTAAATTAAACTATTTCCATGTGATAGTGACAAGTAAGGCAATCGGAGAGTATTGTCTAGCTCCGTTCATGCTGCCTTCTTTTTACAACAACAAATATTTTCATACGTTTTTAAACATATATGAAATGAATTTAAGCTCATATTGAAAATACTGCTTTAATTAATTGCTGCAATTGCTACCATTAGCAGGGATTTGCAAAACTATAGCATCTCTACAACGATTCTGAATCATTCCAATCACTCCACAATATCAGATATCCATGGCAATAAACTGTCAATCACTTGGTTTCACATTGTCAATACATGATGCATTAAGGAATCCAATTGTTAAACAGGTTTGTATCATGTTTCTTATTTCAGCATTTTGATGGTGTTGTTACAGTGAGCACATGGAGCTCAATTACTGTACTTTTGAATTCTACGTAATGTAATAATTCTTTCACATCACATGATATCTTTGTGGGACAATTAATTCATGTTCTACCTTGACCTTTTTTTAAATTTAAACTCGTTACTCTTATTTAAAGCATTAAAATGTCTGACTGTCATTAATTCTTCATGAAATGTTCATGAAAGGTTTTAATAGGAACAATTAAGAAAAAAACATAATTCTGCTGCACACCAAGGTGGGATCCATAAATCTATTGGAAACAAAATCAAGGACAGATTAAGTATAGCAGAAAAACTGTATCAAGAATGCATGGCAGAAGTTTGCAAATTTTCTAGTGGTTGACCAATTTCTTTTTTTTCAATTTGAAGTCTCATGAATACCACATTACTGTGGACGCTAAGTTAGACATCTTGCAACAATATCTAGTAATATATATAAGGATGATGATTTATTTTCTAGAATGGAGTCTGAACGTACTATAAGTTAGCTGATTAGACAAATATCAGACTTAAAATAAGTAAATTAAATGTATGTTATATTTTCAATTCAACGTTATATATTCATTTATTTATGAAAAATATAGGCAAATAAACTTTACCTTAGTCTAAAAATTACTTAGCAAAAAACTTTTATAAATAAAAAAATGGAGTGTGTATTTCAAAGTTACGAGGTTGCATTATGTCAAGACCCAAAGTATAATTAACGTATAATAAACTTAATAGAATTGCAAAAGTAAAAACAATTGTTGAATGTTATCATTTATCAAATGTTATTCAATTTTGATGTGATTTTGTGTTGCTTGGTTGGGAAATCAGAGTACTCTCCCTTATAAGAGTCCCACCTGTCCTGTATGGTGGCCACAAACCAATCTCAGATGTGTAAGGAACGGGAATTGAACCAAGGTCTCCAAGGTGAGAAGCAAGCCTACAAACATGTGGGCTAACCAAACAGCCCAATAACTTAGTTTACCTATCATGGGTTTATATATGTTGTGGTCAACAAAAAGCACATGCCACATAAGTCAAGAGAATATCTCCAAACCTTTGAAAAAACTGCAAGGCATGGCTATACGTTTCTGTCTATTAATATATGACATAGCTATATTGTTGTGGGGCTCAGGACTAGCATAGTGTAATATTAATGCAACATAATATATCCAATCCTAAATTTGAGCCACACTTTAGGAGAAAGGGGCTTAATGCATGTGTATAAGTGTCATCCCAGATTGGCCTGTGAAGTCTGCACAGGCTAATCATGGACATCACATTTTGCCTTAACGGGACTTTTGCTAAGAAAAGACAACCTATAAACACAAAATACCATAAATACTAAAAGTGTTATCCATGATAAGCCTGTGAAGACTGTACTGGCTTAACTATGAAACAATTTGTGTCTTGTTCTGAGAAAACTGGGCATAATGCATGTGCGTAAAGTATCGTCCCAAATTAGCCTGTAGTCCGCACAGGCTAATCAGAGATGACACTTTCCGCTTAAACTAGATTTTCGGTTAAAAGGGACTTCCTTTAAACAAAAAAAACCATTGAAGCGGAAAGTGTCGTCCCTGATTAGCCTGTGCACAGGCTAATCTGGGACAACACTTTACGCACATGCATTAAGCCCAGTTTTGTCAGAACATGACTCAATTTATGCTCATGCATTAAACATCGATATCCTAGAGTGAGGTTCATTCATATTTTCATATTCTTCTCTCTGCAGCTGACTTTCTGTAAGTTCATCAAACGTGATAAGAGTTCCTGCACCTTGACCCCGACTGGATGGCAAGTAATAAGGGAATAATACACAGGGAACTGGTTATGGGGTCAAAAGAAGAGGGCTTATACTTTGCCTTTCAGAAAAACAAAACGGCAAAGCATTTTATGTTTGTTTAACATGTGGTTATTATAACTGAGTAGCACTGTGGGAAACAGGGCTTTATACGTGTGTGTAAAGTGTTGTGTCAGATTAGCCTGTGCAGTCTGCATAGGCTTTTCAAAACAACACTTTCTGCCTTAACTGGATTTTCGCTAAGAAGATACTTCTTTAATTAAAAAAATTCATACAAGTGGAAATGGTCGGCCCTGATAAGCCTGTGCAGATCACACAAGCATTAAGCCCTGTTTTCACAGAACAAGGGTCAATTACATAGAGAACAAGCAAATTCGTTGAATTGATATCCCCCACCAAATAAATCAAATTTGTGACTTTTAACCTCAATGTGTAACCTTGACCTTAACCCCTAGGATTATGGGTGTTGAATGTAAAGCAACCCCAGATGATTGAGAACAACTATGGCAAGTTTCATGGCTCTGGCTCATGTGTAATGGAGATAAAGCTTATATTAAAAAGCATTTTTTCAAGATACAAAGGGTCATAACTCCGTTATTAACAGATGGTGTACAATGCCATTTGGCGTGCATCATCCTCTTATCCAAATATATATTCATACAAAGTTTCAATGAAATCCGCCAAAGCACTTCCAAGATATGGCTCCGGACGGACGGAAACACGGACGGACGGACCGACAAAGCCAACACAATATCCCTCCGCCTATGGCGGGGGGAATATTCCTCGGCCTATGGCGGGGGATAATAACAGGTTACTGTCTGATCTTTTGTAATATATCAGGCAAGGCTTAGAATAATATAACGGCAAGGCTTGCCAAGTCGTTATTTTATTCATGCCAAGCCTGATATATTACAAAAAGATCAGGCAGTAACCTGTTTTTCTTTTTATCATACCTCTACCTCCCCGATTTTGAAGAAACAGTGAAAAAAATCGCTGAAAAGCTGCAGTTTTAGCGGGAAGGTATATGACTTTTGTCGTTTGACATGTTAATAAAGACGTAATGAGCACTTGCGCTTAATATTTGTTAAAAATGTTTTTTGCAGTTTGTGTTGCATTTTGTGTTTAAAATATATTACATCTTTATATCAAATTGTTTTTTTTTGTTGAATGTGATTTGATTTTACTAAAAATGAGTACTTTACAGTTGATTTGGATTAATATAACCATCCTCCACACATGACTGATACAAGAACTTCCTGTTGACCACGATATAAAAAAATATATCAGGCAGATATCAATGTGGTGGTATGATAAATGTTGTTAAATATATCGTACCAAATCTCATATGTATTGATAACAATATACATATAGCAAGTACTTAAGAGTTCATGTTATGGTAGGGTTGTAAAACTTTCTTTATCAAAGTGCTTTGATAACCATCAATATTTATTGACCTTTTTTGGCCGTTGACACGAATATAAACCATATAAACCGCTTACATGAAGTTTGACAATTTAAAGAAAATTGTATTATTAAGACAGGGATGAGGCCTAATATTGGAATCTTAAATTGTTAACAACAGGGCCAAGATGGTCCTAGATCAACCACCTGGGATAAAGCACCATAATAATTGTTATACACTGTAACTCCAATATAACGCGGATGACGGGGTCCAAGCCACGCAACAGTGTTATAAACGGATCTGCGTTATAAGTTTTGAGCTCATTTATTGCAGGGGGCTATAAAAACAGGTATAGTATAGCCTATAATATAGGTCCTGTGTATTGCCATGCTGTGTTGTCATCCGCAAATACATGCATATAAACCGAATCGTATCGATAACAGTATACATACCACTTTTCTAACATTTATCACATTTATCCGATAATCCAATCAAGTTACAACATCACTTAAAAAAATAATAATCTTGAACATTTATGACGATAAATATGTTTATGAATTTCACAAACACAACTATATGCATACGCCATTTTCAGAAGTGTAAAGAGAACAGTGCATAATGGAGCAGAGCTTTCATTGGACTAGCGAATTTAAATTTAGATTGAATGCAATACGATACATGTACAAAGAAATTTTTTATTGCATCATACACCGTCATGCAAAGAACATGCTTTCCGGGGACTTTCTGATACCGAGAAAAAATAAAAGTGAATCTCTGTTAACAATTACACTGTGTTAGCATGTATATAAATCGTCTGGATTATTTAATGAATTTCTCGTTCACGAACTGAAAGATTAAAAGACTAAATACTAGAATGATAATGAAATGACAGAAAAACTTGTTTTATACTGTGCACAGTATATTTCAAAGCCGCTCCTTTAATATAGTCAAACTGCAATCATATCAAAGTAAGAATGTTTTTATCGTTTTGAATAACTTTTATTTTATAATTATCCCGCTTGCACTTAACTTATTGAAATAAGCGCACCGAACCGCTCTGATAGGGAATACATGTAATAAACACTGGCAGGCGAATTTTTCACACCTTTAATGCTTTATTGACATTACACAAACGATTAACACCAATTAGCTGTCGGTGTTGTTTAACCTCGAAGCGAGTTGAATAAAGCAATCAAGATGTGACCGCCGCCATCTTTAAATTGTCTGAAAATACATGAAGTTGCATAACATGGATTTGAATCAGATATGGAAGGTTGGAGAAAAAACGGGATCCATGACCCACTCGCGTTATATTGGATTCAGCGTTATAACAGAGAGCGCTATATTTGAGTTACAGTGTAGTAAGTTCATGTGAGCTTGAAGTTAAATGCTAAAAACAAAACATTTAAAACACATCAAAATCAGTTGTCGGTAAATTACCACTTAATGAACAGATTGGTCACATCTGAAGTCTCTTTCATTTCTCTTTCATTTCTCTTTCATTTCTCTTTCATTTCTCTTTCATTTCTCTTTCATTTCGTACTTTCTACTTTAAGTAAAACAAACAGCGCTCTGTGTAAAGGGTTATTTAATACATGTGCGTAAAGTTTCGTCCCAGATTAGCCTGTGTGGGGTGACATTTTATGCCTTAACTGAATTTTGCTAAAAGACTTTCTTTTAAATAAAATCATTAAAGCAAAAAGTGTTGTTCCTGATAAGCCTGTGTGAACTACACAGGCTAATCTAGGACAACAGTTCATGCAAATGCATTAAACCCCATTTTCACAGAACAAGGCCCAAATATATATTTTTAGGTCCAGTACTACTTAATACTCATGTGTGTGGAATTATTTCAAATGTGTGTTAAATGACAAGAGGATTTTCACCATTGTTTTATAAATTAATGTGAGAAGAAAATGCCATAATCCGCCCTGGCGGTTGGTGATTCATACTAATTTGTACTATTTTGGACTCAAAGTTTTACCTCCCATTCAGAGTAGTCATATAAAAAAAAGCTCCCTCTGAAAGCAACAATATAAAATTGTTTGTGTACAATTATTTTCTTCTGTTTTTTAAGTGATATCAGGAAAAGGCCCAATGGAACGAGCCGAGTTCATGTAACTTGCATGGCTGCATGTGCTGCACGGGCTTCAATCACCCAGTCTCCAATTGTCTTATTGCACGCACTTGAAAACTTTAAACTAAATAAGTGTTGTGTTGGAATTTTCTTTATCCTTTACCCCTTTAAATGTACGAGCTTTCACACTAAATTCATGATTTACAGGCTTCATGTCCAACCCTAAGATACTGATGAGAAGCAAACAGAATAAACCTGAACAGACTGCAAATTACTTGCAGGCTGTTTTGGTTTTATGCTTGCTGCATATAGCCATTTTCACTTTGCTTTTAAGAGGGATAAGAGTATACTAGGAAACAAACTGTGTGAAACTGAAACTAGTTTAGTGAAACTAAAACTCTCTCAAGTGTTACTTGGGAAGAAAACCATTGTAGTTAAGTCTCATACTAAAGATACATCAGATAAAAAAAAAAAAAAAAATGTTGCTCATTTTCATTAAGGCATACTGTAAACTAAATGATTAATTGAATGTCATATCAGCTCATATTGAAACATTTAAAATATGTTTATCTCTTGATACATTCTAAGCATGTTGTTTTTATTCATCTGATTTCTGCTGTACCAATGCCATGAGGAATACTGATAGTTGGTCCACAAAAGAATAATAAACAAGCCAATATACTTCTGGACACAACATTTTTCTGGATGGATGGACAACGCCAACGTGCATCATCCACTTATCCATATATATACTCATACCAACTTTCAATGAAATCCGTCAAAGCACTTCCAAGATATGGCTCCTGACACACGAAAAAAGCATTTTTTCAAGATGCAAAGGGCCATAACTCCTTTATTATCCAATGGTGTACAATGCCATTTGGCGTGCATCATCCTGATACAATGCCATATATATACTCATACCAAGTTTCAATGAAATCCGTCAAAGCACTTAAAAGATATGGCTTCGGACACACAAACAACATTTTTTCAAGATACAAAGGGCCATAACTGTGTTATTAACAGATGGTGTACAATGCCATTTGGCGTGCATCATTCTCTTATACATATATATACTCATACCAAATTTTAATGAAATCCGCCAAAGCACTTCCAAGATATTGCTCCTGACACAAAAGTGCCGGACGGATGGACAGACAAGGCCAAAACAATATCCCTCCGCCTATGGCGGGGGATAACAAGAGGGCCCAAGGCCTCTCACCTGAGAACCAAAGAATGGAACAAAACTGTTCTATGCAGCTTTTGTGATGACTGTATTAACCCATTTATGCCTAGTGGACTCTCCCATCCTTCTAAATTGGATCAATTTATTTCCAAAATTAGGGATGTCTAGTATTTTTATTTCTATATTAAAAATATTTCTTACAGAAATTCCTTAAAGCAAACAGCGCAGACCCTGATGAGACGCCGCATCATGGGGCGTCTCATCTGGGTCTACGCTGTTTGCCAAGGCCTTTTTTCAGGACGCTAGGCATAAATGGGTTAAAAAAAGGCTACCTCGCTTTTAACCATGAACAGTTTTTTAATTTGGCTGATAAATGAGTATGTCATAGGTTTTCATAAATTTTATACTGATTAAGCAAAACATGTTACTTCTAAATTGTTAAATGGTTTCATTATTATAGAGCCTTAGGAGGAAAACCCTGTCAACTTGTAGCTATGTTTTTAAATGGACTGGAAATATTTTCAAACTGGGCCGAGATATTATTAGAATAAATGGTCTGAGCAACTTTCATGAAAATTGGGCACAAAGGTGACTTCAAGAGTCTTCAAAAGGTTTCACTATAGCAACTTGAGGAAAACTTACCCGGCCTATGGCAGCTATGTTTTTCAATGGATCGGAACCATTTGAAATATATGGATATAGCATTAGAACAACTAATGTGGGTAAATGTCATAAATATTGACAATAAATGATACCTTTAGATTGTTCACAAAGCTTTATTATAACGATACCAGGATAAATGTGCTTCTCCGTGACAGCCATGTTTTTCGATGGACTGTTACCATTATAGAATTCAACCAAGTAAAATATGTTACTTCTAGAGCCTCAACAAAGATTCTAAAAAGTCATATAAAGAATACTGCCTGCCCAAAGGCCGCCCACGTTTATGAACAAACTGTTACCACTTTAGAATTTGACCGAGAAATTAATGTTCCTGATCAAGTTTCATGATGAACAGTGATCACAAATGCTCGCAATCAGCATGTAGGTTCCAAGTAAGCCAAATTAAAACAGTTTTAATGTGAAAGTGTCCTCATAAAATCAATAAATAGATGTTCATTACTTTATAGTACCTTTATTCCAGTAAATAAATAACCTGACAAGACCTTTTGAAAGACTTACACGGCGGTTAATCACGGGCACCACCTCTTTCTGAGATGCATTAATAACTGAGCCAATGCAACTTCCGAGGTGGCGCTCAGGCCCGTGACTTAATTAAATAACAATATACTATAATAATAGTAGTTTAAAATAATTGTGAATATTACACCACTAAAAACAAAGGACAAAATCAATTACAACAAAATTTGCTTATATGACAAGGATTATTCCAGTTTTTACAACAACAGAAAATTGATAAATTCTTCAACCTTACAAAATTTAATGATGTCTAATAAGTTTTATGTTTCATAACAGAGATGTAATACTAGCTATGCACTTAACATTGTTTTTAACCCTTTGCATGCTGGGAAATTTGTCGTCTGCTAAACTGTCGTCTGCAGAATTTCTAAAATTAGCATTTTCTTCGATTTTTTTTCAAAGAATACTATCAGAATAGCAAACAGTTTGGATCCAGATGAGACGCCCTGTTCTGTGGCGTCTCATCTGGATCCAAACTGTTTGCAAAGGCCTTCAAAATTCGGTTCCCGCACTGAAAGGGTTAAATATTAGCAAATTCTATGCTCAAATCTTCTTTCATATTACATTATGGTATTGTAGAAGTATTGTGTAAATGGTTTGTATTTTTTAAATACACATGCAATAATTAAAAAAATGTATGCAAAATAGTCCTTCACAGTTTCGTATTTGAGTTGATATTAAAATTAAGAAGCAAACAAAAAAGAATGTTAATTTTCTCTATCATACGTCTAAATTGTTGTTATTGTCAATAGTATTTAAATAACCCTTTTTGATCAACTGGAGATATATTTGAGCCTCGATTTGGGAAAACTGGTTTAAATGCACATTTGTAAAGTGTCCTCCCAGATAAGCCTGGGCAGTATGCATAGGCCAACAAGGGATGAAACTATCCCCTGTATTTTTCTTTTGAAGGAAGTGTATTCTTAGTAAAAATGCATTTTAAGCGGAAAGTGTTGCCTCTGATTAGCCTGTGTTGATTGCGCAGGCTTATTTGGGACAACACTTAAGACACATGCATGAAGCCCAGGTTTTCCCAGACCCAGGATCATTTAAATGTTAAAGCAGCTTAAAACGCAAACTTACAGTGTGTATGTCCAAATGCAAATGTACGCTCCAATGTCAAAGCATATTGAAAACTAATTAACAAGGAACAAAATAACTTTCTAAAGGCATACAAAAATATCAAATATCACCCACAACAAAAATCAAATATTCTTACAGTGAGAGAAAAATTTACTCAGCTGCCTCAACGTTTGACATTGTCAAACAACTTTATAATCTGGTATTTAACAGTGGTATACATAGTGCATTGATAACAAATACAATAACAAGCATATAGATAATTTATATGTGACATAATTTTGATATATAATTTCACTTATCAAATCAAGATAATTATACAGATGCATACTGGCCAAGATGAAATCAGCATAAGTAAAGGGTCCATTTAGAAAGCTTTGGACAGGTTATCTTTAAAAAAAATAATTAAGAATTCATAAAAAAAAATAACACTTAATACAAGAAACTCCACATCTGCTTAATTTTGGCAAAATTAAAACATTAAATGAATAATACATACATAAATTGAAGAATATTTTTAAACTCCATCATGTTGCAGCTTCAGTTGCTAAATGATGCAGACAAGATTTTTTTAAATCTCTGGTTCATTGAATCAGCAGGTTTATGGCTGCGGAAGATAAACCCAGTTACTGCTAGTGTCAAATGCTGTAGTAATTTGTATGATGGGCATGGGGAATTGAGAACAAATTCATGTGACTTCAAAATACTGGGCTAGTAGTTTTTGTTGCACTTTAAAAGGCACATGGTGTGGGAAAAAATGTTTGAATACATTAAATAAGACATCAAGCATGGAATGGACATCATCTTGCTTATTATCTTTATCTTTATTTTCTTTAACACAACTGTTGGTTGCATGTTCTTAATATATTTGTGTATAATTCTGTTTATACAGTTAATAATAAATAAACACTTTATATGCCCTTTTCATTAACAGTGATGGTAATTTTTTATTCATTTTGACTCTATTTGGATGCACACATTGACACGGTTTCATTATTTAAGGATTTAATAAAATCCTATAAAAAACACAAGAAAACTGAATGTAATATTTTATAAATAACAAGAGATGTGTTTGTCAGAAACACAATGCCCCCTAATGCGCCGCTTTGCTTTTTTTTTTACCTTTGACCTTGAAGGATGACCTTGATCTTTCACCACTTAAAACGTGCAGCTCCATGAGATACACATGCATGCCAAATATAAAGTTGCTATCTTCAATATTGCAAAAGTTTTTCAATATTGCAAAACTTTAACCTAGGTTAAAGTTTTGGGACAGAACGACAGACAGACAGACAGACAGACAGAATGACAGACAGACAGACCAAAAACAATATAATTACCCCCGATCATTCGATGCGGGGGCATAAAAACACATATTATTCCAAGACTGATGTCTTATTCAAACTTCATATAATAGTGATATAGTTAGTGTTTAATTAAAATTTTACCTAAATCACACTTTCTGCTTCATCATCATCATCATCATCACTACCATCATCATCATCATCATCATCATCATCATCATCATCATCATCATCATCATCATCATCATCATCATCATCATCATCATCATCATCATCATCATCATCATCATCATCATCACACCAACACCAACACCATCACCACTACCAATCCTTCTGACCAAAAGATGAACGCAACTGCAGATGGACAAATCTAATGCTTAATATAATAATAATAATAAGCTGTCTTTTTCCTAAATAAGACTTTTGGAGATGTTTGGAAAAAGAGCTGTTAAATATACAAATAAAGAGTTTGCAATTGTAATATCCATTTTACTGATATCCAAGCATTTATTATTTTCTGTAAAAAATATAAATACATAAAATACACATGTTTCACATTCACAATTTTAGTAATTATCAAAACGCTATTATTAATTGATGATTCAAAAACAAGGCTTGCAATATGCAGTTATAACTGTTTGATAGTGGTAACAACTGTCTGCATAAATTAAGCTGTAATTTTGTGTTTATTGCCTTAGTATAAACAAACATTACTTTACAATTAACTTCTACGCACAGATTATGATCAGTTTCATTGCATAAGTGAAGTGTCCCTAATAAGAGACAATGCAATTTAGTGTTCTTTTGGTGAAACCAGAAGTGGACATAAATATATGTCAAATCTTGTGTAATAAATTATTCGAGCATGATCTTATGTGAACCCATGACCACTTTGTGACCAGATATAGTTTACAATGACTTAAGCCAGTTACATAATTAATGCGGTGTCATTCCATTTAGTGCTGTAGTCCAGGGAACACTGTTTCAAAAATAATGACACTCGCTTCATGAAATGTTGTTACTAGTATATTAAAGCATCATTTTTAATATTGATAGATAGATCTCTGGTGTGTTAAAAATACTACATGGAATGACCATTAATGCCTTTTTTCTGGGGATGGAGAGGGGCTCAAATTAATTACCTAATTTGCTATTTTTCGGCGTAAGCTGTATTAAGCCAGCTTTTCACCCTGACTTGACCTTTGTAAGTGTCCAATAATACTCAAATAAAATTTCCCGCGGCTAGGTACGAATGAATACACTTCATTTATTCCATTGGCTGATTTGAGTATAACACCAGAACATTGGAAACATATCGGCGTCTTTGTAACACTGTTTTACTGCATGAAACAATTTTATCTCTAATGAAAAGGCTCAATAGATAGAACAGTTTTACAATCAATTTTCGACATAAATACAGTTTGTGCGTTCACCTTTTATTTTCAGAGAATTACCAGCGCAAAAGCGTTTATACTAAAGGCTATGTTGTCATATTTAGTACTTACTTGCATTGCATTTCAACCCGCGAGGTTTCGGGTCAATGCGCGGCCATTTGTGAAAGTCAGAGTTTATATACAGTTCATCACCGGAGTTCATAGAAGGGGTTTACGATCATTGTGTTACACCGGTCTTACTGACAATAACGTAGTGACTGTAATGCATTGCATTCCAATCCGCAAGGTATCAAGGTCAGTTTGCGGTCAGTTGCAGAAATCTTTATATAAACGCCATCTCGTAAACTTTGTGCACTTGAAGTCTGTTTTGATCAGAAAGATACTAAATAAAGATATTCGGCGATATTATTGTGGTATGTCAATCATCGATTTTTAATATGGTTTCAACATTTGCATGATAAGGACCAATTTTGATAAAATTAATTAGAAATATTTATCCATTTAGACCAGTTTATTAAGCATGAGCACAATAATTCGCTATACTATAATTATGCAATTAAATAAGATTCGAGTATTGCCAGCTGACCTATATGCACTCGTTTATTTTCATGTTTCTTGTGTTTTTCTATTCTGTAAATATAGATATCTGAGTAATAATATCACATAAAGCAAAATAAGCCACGAAATCTGGCGCAACACCCCGTAATTGATTTGCTTATGATGTAGCTAAGAACTGCGCAGAAAAAAGGCATCCACTACTTTTTATCTCATAGAGATAACTTTTGATCGTTCATAAACATCGACCACAATCAACGCCGTATATCTTTTTTAAATATATTTCTTGTTTCTAGTAAACTTTGTTTTATACATCAATGAAAAATTATATTCTCGCCTTTCAATATCCTGGAAGGTTTGAGACAAAGGAAATGTATGGTAATGCTATATTGTTTACTAATTGATGAGTTAGATGTATAAAAATGTTCATGATTCAAGTGTGTTATCAATTCAAGTTAACTATTACCAAATTTGAAAAAAGGTTAATACCAAGTAAAAACAAGATGTGTTTGTAAAACACTATGTCCCCCCCCCATATATTTGACCTTTGACCTTGAAGGATGACCTTGACCTTTCACCACTCAAAATCTGCAGCTCCATGATACATATGCATGCCAAATATCAAGTTGCTATCTTTAATATTGCAACAGTTATGGTCAATGTTAAAGTTTAACGCAAACAAACCAACAAACCAACAAACAGACAGGGCAAAAACAATATGTTCCCCAGTATAGACTGGGGGAAATAAAAAAACAAACAGTCAATATCATTTAGTTATTTATATTTAGAAAAACTGAATGCTCACTAACATAATTGATATTTTACATCCTTTTCATGCTACAAAATAAATTGACAGCTAGGAACAAATTTCATGTTAAGAGAGATTTGGAAAAAATATTTTTTTGCAAAAATGAAAATAAAAAATGAAAGTAGAAGATACTTTTCTTTCACCGGAATCAATCAGGAATCATGCACAATAAAGATACTTATGAACATGCCCACAATTCCCTTTTATCACTAACCCTGGTAATACAATGTGGAAATGAAAAGCAAAAATGAGCATTACACCGTACCAACCTGAATCTCTGAAAAGAAAATCTACAATTTATTTTTTTACACTTACAGTTTGATATAGGATCAATGTAACACAGGTTATGCTTAAAAATTTCCAAAACTTATCTGACCCATAGTTAAATGTATTTCTTTTAGTTTGATTGCATAAAAAGCCTAAGGATTATTGGAACGTTTTTTGAGTCTGTTTCCTGGGTAGACCCAGTACTTTGTGTCCTTGGGGAAAATCTAATGAGCCTCATTCTTGATTAGTTTTATTGAGGGAACTCAATTGAGGCAACTCCTTAATGTACAGGTATAGATAATGTACCCAAAATGGTGAAAAGGCTGTAAATAAGAAACTATACTAGGTTGGGGCTAAGAGAAAACAAGAAATATCTTTAAAAAAGATATACGGCGTAAATAGTTTAATGAATGAGATCAAGTATAGCGAATGTCTTTTTCTGTGCAGTTCTTAGCTGCATCACACGCAGTACGGGATGTTACGGGGAGTTTTCGCGGCTTATTTTACATTATAACATATTGCTGGTCATAAACCTATAGATACAAAACAGAAAACCAAAAGAAGAATGGAAGTGAAATTTAAACATATGAGTCAACCGGCCACACGAGAAGTATCCGTATTTATAGGCGCGTTCTTCGAACAAACCTGTTTTAGTGGTTTGTCGGGCATTGCTATTTGATTCGATTATTAACAGTATCAATTATCATCGTGCTAATGCTTAAAGTGATATTATGGGCATTTTGCACTGTTGAATTGAGCTGAAAAGAATTAAAAGGTCAAAATAGTTAGTTAAAATGTGGTTACTGATTAATTATCTGCAACTCACCTTGCTACCAGTTGTTCATAAAAATATATTTTATATTCGATATTCTTACGTGACCCACCCAGTCCTGTAAGCTGAAATGATCCGTAAAACAATTTCGTGTCTTTGTGTCATATGAACAAATCTGCACTAAAACTAAATTTAGGTTCAACTCATAAACGCATGATCAGTTGTCAAACGAAAGTACGGTTGATATTCAAATGCATTATTTTTCTCTTTCTGGTATATTGTTTTAGTATGATGATGCTGCATTAATTAATATAAGTGTATATGAAGTAGAAACATCAAAAATAATCAACGGTTGCGATAGACACCTATAAACTGTTACATGCTCATAATATCACTTGAGTACATTAGGCAATATGGACGAATAATTATTGTTAAATTTATCAACAATAATATTTATCATTGTATTGTTGAAAACACATTAAGAATCTATTATTTACATGCCATAATTATATTGCTGAATATCTTCATTTAACATATTTCTGGTCTAAAGAAAATTCCAGGTCACCTAGTTCACGGATAGCGTCTTTATTATATAACGATTATTTTACTGGCCGCCAACTCCGGTGATGACCTGTATATAAACTCTGAATGTCCGCGAATTGACCCGATATACCTCGCGGGTTGAAATGCAATGCTTTAAAGTGAGGCCTCGCTTCCATTGCTCTTTATACTTTTACATGTTAACATGTTGACAGGAATAAGGAAGTAAGTACTAAATATGAGAACATAGCCTTTTAAGTATAAACGCTCTTGCGCTGGTAATACTCTGAAAATAAAAGGTGTACGCACAAACTGTATTAAAGTCGAGAATTGAGTGTAAAACTGTTCTATCTATTAAGCCTTTTCATTCGAGATAAAATTGTTTCATACAGTAAAACAGTGTTACAAAGACGCGGATATGTTTCCAATGTTCTGGTGGTATACTCAAATCAGCCAATGGAATAAATGAAGTGTATTCATTCGTACCTAGCCGCGGGAAATTTTATTGGAATTTTATTGGACACTTACAAAGGTCAGGCTAAGGTGAAAAGCTGGCTTATGACAGCTTACGCCGAAAAAGTAGTAGCCATCAAAAACGCTAACATAGCTATAGCTATGAATGCACTGATTTCATTTAGCATAATAAGAAATCTATGTATCAAACTGTTTTACTTGGGGCTCATAAAACTCAGAGATTCAGTTTCAATTTAATGAGAAACCTGATAACAACACTGTATTATGTGAATTGGGAATAAGACATCAATTTGGGAATAAATTGTGTTTTACCAAAACGGCATAATATGCAGTTTTATCTGTTGTATTTATCTAGTTTTACAAATTATAATTAAAACATATACTTGCATATATATAATAGCATCATTTTAATTTTACTTAAAAACTGGATTTTTTATTAATTTAAAAAAAAATCCTCATGAAATGAAACTGTGTCCATGCAGCGCATGGACACGGTTTAAAAATACACTTTAAATGATAAAAATTCAATCACTGTTAATGAAAAACTCATGGAAAATTTCTTATTAAGCTTAAATTATAGATAATATATTACAAAAATATATGTAGATCATGAAATGAATAGTTTTGTTTGAGAAAATCACCAAAATGATGTCCATTCTCAGTTTGATGTCTTATTCCCAATTCACATAATACAGTGTTTAACAGACATGCATCCCAAAGCTAGCCAATAATTATTGTGCTGTGGAATGCATCTCAACAAAGCCCACGCATTCTTGTGCTCATTTTTGGACACACGGGACCAATCACTACAGTAGTTGCTATTTTAGTTTAAAACGGAACACAAATCTATTCACATGCTGCCTATGTGCAGTTTGTGTCTGTGAATATTCCCCCATTATTCTTTACACTTTTTTACAACATGCACTTCACGTTGAGAGGGTGATGTAACGTTTTTGTTTAAATCTTTGTCTCATGATGATGTCTGTCAGGTATTTTGAGATGACTAAGGTCTCTTGCCTATGGATGATGAAATGTAATACAATGGTAACCATCAGTGTATATTGAAGTTTTTTTAAGTGTATGAGGTCCTTCTGCGCCTAAGGCTGCATTATGTGAGGACTCTCCGAATTAACTTTTCTGACTCGCGACAGTGAAGCCTAGTGCCGTATTCCAGCTAATTTTGTGTGCTTGAATGGGGGCGTTACCAAAGTACCTGGAAGAAACCCCCCCTGCTGATCCCGAACCTTTCCTGCATGCATTATGAGTGGACATTAAAACCGGATCGCTGAGGTAAGAATCGCCACCCACCTCAAATACACAATTTATTCTTTGTTTAATACTTCAAAAACCAGAAAGTGGACTACACAGGCTTATCTTGGACAACACTACACACATGCATTAAGCCCTGGTTTCCCAGAACAAGGCTAAATTGATTAACAAGAGCTGTCCCAAGCCAGTGTGCACATCTTTTGTTCCACTTTGATAGTAAAATGATGCAAAGATAAATAACTGTTGTAAGTTAGAAAGGTATATTTAAATTTAAACTTGAACATTTATAAATAACAGCAAGGAAAGGTAAATGCAAACTTAAATTTTTGATAGTCAAACACAAATCTTGATTTAAGTACAAAAGGGGCATTATTCAGCTAAACAGCACATCAGAGCAATTGCCATAGATTATTGATCATAAATAATGACATATAGATAATGTCTCCGAAAACAGCCCAGCTAAAAATTAATCAGGTAAAAATATATTGTAGTGCTAATATCAAAATAAAACCCCAAATAAAGATAAAAATCTTATGAATTCAATGAATTGTTCTACAGTCAGGTTAGTGTAGTTTGTAACAATATTTTTAACAATTGAGGATCTCAACAACAATATTTTAAACATATGAGAATCACCCCTTATAAATTTCAATTCAAGCTATAAATTGAATACATGCTTTATTTTTTTTATTTCCTGGTACATGTATACTTCTTTAAATTTTATTTGCAATATTCTTTACCAGTAAAGACTCAGTATTGTAAACAGACAATGTGAAATTTCTAACAACAAATGATATCTGATATACAATCAGCACTATACCAATCAATGGGTATGTTTGTAACAAATTATGAAATGTTTTGGTAAAATCAGCACTCATACCAATCACAAACATTTTATACTTTACGACATCATCCAAAACCACCCATTGTGAACATGAAAGCAGAGGAAGAAAACTAACAAAAGACTTGACAAGGTCAACATCATTCAAAGTGAAAAAAACTAGGCTGAATTCATGTCAAGGCTAATCAGAGACAACTCTTTTGGCCTAAACTTGATTTTCATTTAAGAAGAGACCACTTCCTTGTGATGACATATTATGAGTTTCAAATTGGTCACATGAATAAATAAGGAAATGATTTGCTCCATTAACTTTTTATGCATAAAAATGTTTAAGTTCAAGGGCACATACTGTGTGCTGTAACTGTGCATCTGCAGTTTATGGTGATGACATAATTCAGTTTTATATAAAATTGCTTGAGAAATGTAAAAGTAATTCACTCTTACAGTAATTAAAACATTGTATGCCAATAGACTTACAAACTAACTGACCCACCCACTGACAGTTTGACTTCCTTGTTATGCGAGGGTATAATACATTATTTTAACATTTCATGATGAATGAAGTATTCCAGTGTGGAGAAACAGTTTTATGGCAAAATTTGACCTTTGAGCATTAAGTGGGACCTTGACCAGTGAGGTAGGGAGACAGGGGTTACAGGTGTATGGGAAAATCATCAGTCAGAGGAGCTCCTTTGGGCCAACAAGTGCTGCTGTACTGATTGGTCTTGTGCTCTTTGTAGGAGATTCCCAGTCTTTGTAGACACTTGTGTTGAAAAACCTGTATCCTGCGTTACATGTCAGCGTGCAGTGTCAAGTCCTCACAGCTGTACATTATAATGAAGCTTATTGTTAACAACTTCATGTGTTAAGTGTCTTTCAGGGATGTTGCAGACAATACGTAGCGCATCAAAGACAATAAACACAATTAAAAAATGACAGTGCGTTCTAAACAGCTCATTGAAATAGTATATCTGCTTTTATTTATTTACACTAATTACAACCAATAATATTTGCACTTTCTCTTATTGTCGCCAATTACGGTACGATTGTCTTCAGTTTGGCCATTATTGTATTTGAATACCCTATAACTATTTGGAAATTGACCTTGTTGCTTCAAACACTGGTTAATGGTCATCAAGTCCCACTAATTCACTGATCATTACAATCTACTAGTTAATTGGCATGCAACAACAAGGACCACTTACTATCGCCTATAACAATGGATTAGTTATTATTATCAGTTAGATATGTGATGAACAGGACCCACATCCTGCAAGAGACTCCCAAATTACCCCCTTTTTCCATTCGCAGACAAGTATAACAAACAAATCAGAAAACCACAGATAAAAATTATAAATGAATTTCTTTTCAAAATCCAAAAATGGCGTATTCACGTTTCAAGGAAAAAGTCATCTTTTTTATAACTACAAAATGTAATATCTATGAAAATAAAGGTTTTCACTGTAATTAAGAGTTATGAGATAGCATGTAAACAAAATAAATATTAACCCTTACAGTGCGGGAACCGAGTTGTGAAGGCCTTTGCAAACAGTTTGGGTTTCATCTGGATCCAAACTGTTTGCTATTCTGATAGTATTCTTTGAAAAAAAATCGAAGAAAATGCTAATTTTAGAAATTCAGCAGACGACATTTTAGCAGACGACAAATTACCCAGCATGCAAAGGGTTAAATAGATCATGTTTGCAGGCCATTTCACTGGGAGTCTGCAGTGTCTGAATAACAAATATCATCTCTTTGGGATAGATTTTGTCTTGAGGTTATAAAGAAATTAAAACCAAAACATTAAACATAAAAACCGTGGTTAACTACCAAAAATAAGATTATCTTTAATAGTTAATAATTTATCAAATTGTTATCAAATATGTCTCATTGTTATAAATACTTAGTTATTTTACTATTTAAATACTTAGCTATTTAACTTTTTTTTAAAGTTGTACCGGGGACACTGCAGGCACTGAAAATGACCAGTCGCAGCTTATTAATTATGAATGAAATGTCTATAAATGACGTATTTATCACATATTGATGTTAATTTGAGCACTTATCAAGTATGCCTCTAACAAGTTACAGAAGTGCATCATCACTACTTTGCATGATCTGACTTGGGAAGTATCTTCAAATGAACTTTCCAATTATTCTGGCTAGTAGCCAGACTGAGCGAGCACAATGATTAAGGTTTGCCTACCTACCAGGCCCCATTTCTAAGATTATCTTTCATACTGTTTTAACAGGATTAATTTAACTTAACTTCTTTTCTTTTTTATATTGCAATAAAGTGTGCAAACATTTTATAGTAAAAATATGTTACAGAGCTGAAGATATTTTGTTTCAGTGTATTTACTCATGAAATTTGGAATTCATGCATAACAAGAGCTGTCACCATAGGATGACATATGCCCTCTATAAACGCTTTGATAGAAGTTATGAGCATTTTTCGAAACCTAAACGCAGATTTTGAAACCTAAACGCGGACCGTAAGTTCAAGGTCAAGGTCACAGGGGTCAAAATTTGTGTGCGTATGGAAAAGTCTTGTCCATATACACATGCATACCAAATATGAAGGTTATATCTCAAGGGACATAGAAGTTATGAGCATTTTTCGAAACTTAAATGCAGATTTCGAAACTTAAACGCGGACCCTAAGTTAAAGGTCAAGGTCACAGGGGTAAAAAATGTGTGTGCGTATGGAAAATTCTTGTCCATATACACAATATTTTGCATGTTGTCTTCACAAAAAACACTGGACACCATGCTCATTGTTTAAAATGCACTAAGTGCTTTTTTTAACAAAGGTTCTTAGACTTCAACGCCTCGGTTGATGACTTCACTCGATCACTGTTTACAGTTTTATCAATTACGTATTTTCAACACATGTTACTGTTGGTTTGAACTTATTAATGTTTTCATCATTACAAAAAAAGATTTAGTTCAATAAACTTTAAATAAAGTGAACAGTACACCTATTTGTAGATCTCGATGTGAAGGGTGGATAGAACTCATTAAAATGTTAATTCATGTGTATTGAGATATTTTCCACGTGTATTTTGCATACATGTAGATACCCAATCTTATCTGGAATTGTGATTTAAGACTTAAAATGAAGATTATAGATGAAGATAAATAGACAGAGAAACACATCACTCATTTTTTCAAATTTAATACAAAAGAACACATCTAAGAAGGGGAAAACTATCTCTCCACACTATTCAATGTCTCGTGTATTAATCGAACCACTTCCTTGCTGCGTGAAAAGGCACGGTTGATACACTCTGCTAGTTGTCTGTCATTCAGTGGACTTCCACCTTAAAAATAATAAATAATATGAGTCGCGTTCTGAGAAAACTGGGCTTAATCCATGTACGTAAAGTGTTATTACAGATTGGACTGTGCAGGGACAACACTTTATGCACATGCACTAAGCCCAGTTTTTCAAGCATGTGGCCCAAAGCATCTAAGAATTGTACTATATTTAACTCAATGGGTTTAAATCTAAATTAAACATGCACACACAAAAAATTGAGAGCTACATAAAGACTTGTCCCAACATAGATTTACCTCAACATTGGTGTTTCGACACCAATACAGTTGTGTCCCAAATGCTTTTTATTTTGTTCTTTCTTGGAAAAAAAGGATAAGGGTCATAATTTTGCAAGAAGTGATTACATTCAAAATTGCTTTTATTAACATTGCCAAAACATTCAGGTCCCTCAGCTGAGAAAGTTTGAGGTAATTTGCTAAGCAGTGAGATTACTGTATACAGGTATATGAGCCTCGTTTTTAGAAAATGGGGCTAAATGCATGTGCCTAAAATGTCATCCCAAAGCTAATCGGGACAACATTTCTTGGCTAAACAGACTTTTCACTAAAAGGGGGGGAGGGGGTATAATGTGTGTGTGTGATCATTTAATAAATGATCTTTCAAAAATAAGCAAAAAAAAATTTTTTTTGGGGGGGGTGGGGGGGGGGGTCTGGTTCGGGGGGGGGGCGTGGGGGATGGTTTATGTGGAGTGCATTGTGGTATGTAAGGTAAGTGTTGTTTTGTCAAACTTGAATATAGATTTATCAATAATATGCATATTCTAAGAATAAAAGGGGCAATAATTCTGTCAAAATGCTTGATACAGTTGTCTGCTCTTGTTTATAGGTTGGGGTCATGATGGTTACCAAGTATGCAAAATATGAAAGCAATATGTCAAGGGACATTGAAAATAGATAGGGTAGTACGAAAACTTTAACATTTGCTGCATATTCTTAGTGGAAAAGGGGCCATAATTATGACAAAATGCTTGATAGTTGTCTGCTCTTGCTTATAGGTTGGGGTCATGTTGGTAAACAAGTATACAAAATATGAAAGCAATATGTCAAGGGACAAAGAAAATATTTGGGGTAGAACAAGAACTTTAACATTTGCACGCTAACGCAGACGCTAACGCTTACGCCGACGCCGGGGTGAGTAGGATAGCTCCACTATATATATTTCATATATAATAGTCGAGCTAAAAATTAGTACTATATGCCATCATGATCCACTTTAACAATTTCAAGCTGTTTCCATTTTTTAAAAGCTGTACACTTTTAATCCACTTTAACACGTTCTGTAATAACGCAGATTCCAATAAAATGCTGTAGAGTCAACATTCTGGAATTTTCCTCTAATCTACCATTTTTGTGTTTATTTATTCAAATGTTTTAAGGAATACAAAAATGGTAGCACCCATCCAGCAGTTTTCTTGATAACTCTATTATTATTGATCAAAGGTTTTTTGATGTGTAAATTTGACGTTCAAATTGAATAAAGGTATGCAGTTGAAAACCCAAAAGTCATAAAAAAAAAAGAACAAGAGCTGTCGGAGGACAGCGCGCTCGACTATTCGAGTGCTTGACAGTATAACGTAAGCCATCATGGGGAAATTGTTCATATTCAATAATTTATTAGACGATCTTTAAAAAATAAAAAAAGGAAAAAAAAATGGGGGGGGGGGGGGAGGGGAGGGGTGAGAGAGGGGTATAATGTGGGGTATGGTAATTAATTAGATGATGTTTAAAAAAAAATGGGGGGTGGGTGAGGGGGGGGGGGGTAGGGGGTGAGAGGGGGGTATAATGTGGGGTGTGGTTATTTATTTGATAATGTTTAAAAAAAATTGGGGGGGGGGAGGTTGAGGGGGGGTAGGGGGGTATTATGTGGGGTGGGGTATTGTTTGGGTGGAATCCATTGTGGCATTCAGGTAAGTGTTGTTTTGTCAAAGTAATAATAAAATGTGATCATAAATAAAGAAGTTATGGCAATTTAAGCAAAATGTTCAATTATCTAAGTGTAAAAGGGGCCATAATTATGTCAAAATGCTTGATACAGTGGTCTGCTCTTGTTTATAGGGTGGGGTCATGTTGGTAAAAAAGTATGCAAAATATTAAAGCAATATATCAAAGGATATAGGAAATATTTGGGGTAGTACGCAAACTTTAACATAGATTTATCAATAATATGCATATTCTAAGTATAAAAGCGGCAATAATTCTGTCAAAATGCTTGATACAGTTGTCTGCTCTTGTTTATAGGTTGGGGTCATGATGGTTAACAAGTATGCAAAATATCAAAGCAATATGTCAAGGGACATTTAAAATAGTTGGGGTAGTACGAAAAATTTAACATTTGCTGCATATTCTAAGTGGAAAAGGGGCCATAATTATAGCAAAATGCTTGATAGAGTTGTCAGCTCTTGTTTATAGGTTGAGGTCATGTTGGTAAACAAGTATGCAAAATATGAAAGCAATATGTCAAGGGACAAAGAAAATATTTTGGGTAGTACGAAAACTTTAACATTTGCACGCTAACGCAGACTCTTACGCAGACGCCAAGGGAGACGCTAACACTAATGCCGACGCCGGGGTGAGTAGGATAGCTCCACTATATATACTTTATAACTAATAGTCAAGCTAAAAATAAATAAATACGACACCTTCTGATCACAAAACATGATTTACAAATGTCATATGCCAATACCCCTGTCCAGAGGTAATCACCAAAGGTCACTTTAGTCAATTACATCTTCAAAATAGACATAAATAGCACAAATCACTTCTTGCGTACATTGGTACATAAAGGTGAACTCAATATGGTAACAATATTTAAGCTTTGATATTGTAAAGTGTTCCTATAATTACACAGTTTTGTGGTTCTGCATAATATGTGATGGACAGAGTAACAGTAAATCAAAAACCTAATATTTTGAGCGGTTGTAAAGGCTAGGCTCATGGCATCTCTGCAGGCTGATCAAGGATGGAATGGGGACATTTTTATCCTTCAATTGATTCATGATAATATGAGACTTCCTTGACACCAAGAAAACATGAAAGCGAAAAATGACGTCCCAGATCAGCCTGTGCTGCCCACACTGGCTGATCTGCTACGACACTATCTGCAGATGCATTAAGCCCCATTTTCCCATCACACACCTCACACTTTAAAGAATCAGGCTTTCTCACCAAATATAAGCAAAGGGAAAATGGTTTTATGCAATGATCTGTTTGCTGCTCATCAGCATCTTAGGTTTGGAAATAAAGCCTTTAAAACTTGAATCTATTAAGACAGGTCTTAAGTTTTCTTTGATTTTGTAAGCGACTTCAAACATGTCAAAGTGAGTTTCTGAGTGGCAAAGGGTTAACTCACCAGGTTTCTTCACCAGACATATGGCCTCGTCTGCAGTAACCACTGTGAGCTGGCCAGTGGACAGATCCTCCTCCTCCTTCGTAGGGTCTACCAGCAGGATATGACTGCAACAGCAAGGGATGAACAAATGAGTAGGGTAAAAAAAATAAAAACAAGAGTTGTGTTCGTCAGAAACACAATGCCCCCTATTGCCCCGCTTTGATTTTTTTTTTTTACCTTTGACCTTGAAGGATGACCTTCACCTTGAACTTCCACCACTCAAAATGTGCAGCTTCATGAGAACGCTGCTTTTAAAGTTGTTTTTTTTTTACCTTTGACCTTGAAGGATGACCTTGACCTTGAACTTCCACCACTCAAAATGTGCAGCTTCATGATAACGCTGCTTTGATTATTTTTTTTAACCTTTGACCTTGAAGGATGACCTTGACCTTGAAAGATGACCTTGACCTTGAACTTCCACCACTCAAAATGTGCAGCTTCATGAGAACGCCGCTTTGATTTGATTTTTTTTTTACCTTTGACCTTGTAGGATGACCTTGACCTTGAAGGATGACCTTGACCTTGAACTTCCACCACTCAAAATGTGCAGCTTCATGAGAACGCCGCTTTGATTCGATTTTTTTTTTACCTTTGACCTTGAAGGATGACCTTGACCTTGAAGGATGACCTTGACCTTGAACTTCCACCACTCAAAATGTGCAGCTTCATGAGATTGCCCGCTTTGAATTTATTTATTTTTTGACCTTTGACCTTAAAGGATGACCTTGACCTTAAACTTCCACCACTCAAAATGTGCAGCTTCATGAGATACACATGCATGCCAAATATCAAGTTGATATCTTGAATATTGAAAAAGTTATGGCCAATGTTAAAGTTTTTGGACGGATAGACGCCATATATTTGACATTTGACCTTGAAGGATGACCTTGACCTTCACCTTTCACCACTCAAAATGTTCAGCTCCATGAGATACACATGCATGCCAAATATCTTCAATAGTGAAAAAGACATGGCCAATGTTAAAGTTTTTTTCAGACGGACGGACAGACTGACATACACACATACTGACTGAAGGACATTTCAACTGCTATATGCCACCCTACCGGGGGCATAAAAAGGCCACAGACTAATCTTGGAGGAAGCTTTATGCAGATGCTTTGAACCCATTTCCCCAGAGTGAGGGACCAATTGTTACTGGTAGCAGTGGTCTATATAACAGGTTGAAGTGTAAGCAAATGAACAAAAATTATGTCCTTTTATCTGCTACAAAGCTTACAAGTTTCAATAATGTGTTGAAATAACGAGTTGACATGTTAAACAAGGTCACTGTGAAAATATATCAATCACGGATTATAGAAATAATTTAGTTTATAATTGAGATTTGTTTTTCTGACGTTTTTTAAGGGCGTTTGAAAATTCATTTAATATTCAAATACCGGTACTCAGTTTAATATTCTTATATTTAAATACCTCCATTATTTGTTAACATCTATACATCAACATCAATTTATAATGGCCAGTTTTTTGTTTAAGATCATACATAACACCTTATTCTCTAATTTTGCAAAAGAAGATAAGACAGGTTGGCTGTGAACGTAACACCTACTTGTCAAATATGGCAAACGTAGATAAGACAGTTTTGCTGTGAACATAACACCTACTTGTCAAATACGGCAAATGTAGATGCCACAGTTTGGCTGTGAACATAACACCTACTTGTCGAATACAGCAAACGTAGATGAGAAAGGTTGGCTGTGAACATAATACCTACTTGTCAAATACGGCAAATGTAGATGCCACAGTTTGGCTGTGAACATATCACCTACTTGTCGAATACAGCAAACCTAGATGAGAAAGGTTGGCTGTGAACATTATACCTACTTGTAAAATATGGAAAATGTAGATGCCACAGTTTGGCTGTGAACATATCACCTACTTGTCAAATACAGCAAACGTAGATGAGAAAGGTTGGCTGTGTACATAATACCTACTTGTCAAATATGGAAAATGTAGATGCCACAGTTTGGCTGTGAACATATCACCTACTTGTCAAATATGGAAAATGTAGATGACACAGGTTGGCTGTGAACATTGAGGCGTATCTTCGTGCTATCTGACGTCTCAAGGCATTCGGAATCCTCATTCCAGGTCACCGTTGGCAAATAAGCTATTGGAGAAATAGGAAGATTTGAACTGGATTGTATTTACAACGCTCTTCTGGTTGTTTTCATATGCTTCTGAGCCATGCTCTGTGAAAAGGGGGTTTAATGCATGTGTGTAAAGTGTCATCCCAGATTAGCCTGTGCAGTCTGCACAGGCTAATCTGGGACGACACTTTCCGACTTAACTGGATTTTTGCTGAGACGACTTTCTTAAAATGAAAAATATCATAAAAGCAGAAATAGTCATCCCTGATTAGGCTGTGCGGACTGCACAAGCAAATCTCCCTTATTAGCCTGTGCAGACTGCACAGGCTAATCTGGGACAACACTTTATGCACATGCATTAAACCCCCTATTCACAGAGCATGGCCCATTTATTTAATGAGCATTCTTTTTGTGTAGTTATACATGTATATGTTTGCCACTAAGCAATTTATCAAGTACTGAAAAAGCCTTTTTGATGAAGTATTGAAATAATCTATTTTTTAAATACGATGTACCACACAATACATGTTAAGACAATTAACAAAAAAATTACAGTTCTATCTAATAAAAGCTAAGAGAATACCCTTACCAGCACATGCATGCAATTACAGTTATTTTTATTGACAAACATTGATGTGCTAAGAATGCATGTGCGTAAATTGTCATCCCAGATTAGCCTATGAAATCAGCACAGGCTTATCAGGGAAAACACTTTCCACTTGTATGAATTTGTTTGTAAAAAGTCTCTTCTTAAGTAAAATCCTCTTTAGGCAGAAAGTATCATCCCTGATTAGCCAGTGCAAACTGCACAGGCCAATCTGGGACAAAACACTTCGTACATGCATTTAGCCCCGTTTTCAAAAAGTGATTCTCATTGAATTCATTATTTTGTTCACTCTTACTGTTCTGAAGTGCTGTAAGTAGTGCCAGGACACATGCATCTCCCACGTTTCCATCATAGTTGAGACACACCATGTCGCAGTAGAGAGTCCACACATACTGAAATGGAAAAATGGGACCAAGACTATGAAAAAAAAAAACGCAAAGGGTAGAGGGTCTTCACATACTGCAATGGCACAATGAAACCTGACTATGGAAAAGATCTAGAACCACAGAAGGAAGAGAGTCTACACATACTGAAATGGCAAAATGGGACCTGACTATGGGAAAGATCTAGAACCATTGAGGTAAGAGAGTCTATACAGGCTATGTGGAAAAATGTGACCTGACTATGGGAAAGATCTAGAACCATTGAGGGCAGAGAGTCTACACATACTGAAATGGCAAAATGGGACCTGACTATGGGAAAGATCTAGAACCACAGAGGGCAGAGTGTCTACACATATTGAAATGGCAAAATGGGACCTGACTATGGGAAAGATCTAGAACCATTGAGGGCAGAGAGTCTACACATACTGAAATGGCAAAATGGGACCTGACTATGGGAAAGATCTAGAACCATTGAGGGCAGAGAGTCTACACATACTGAAATAACAAAATGGGACCAGACTATGAGAAAGATCTAGAACCACAAAGGTAAGAGAGTCCATACAGGCTACGTGGCAAAATGAGACCAGACTATGGGAAAGATCTAGAACCATTGAGGGCAGAGAGTCTACACATACTGAAATGGCAAAATGGGACCTGACTATGGGAAAGATCTAGAACCATTGAGGGCAGAGAGTCTACACATACTGAAATAACAAAATGGGACCAGACTATGAGAAAGATCTAGAACCACAAAGGTAAGAGAGTCTATACAGGCTACGTGGCAAAATGAGACCAGACTATGGGAAAGATCTAGAACCATTGAGGGCAGAGAGTCTACACATACTGGAATGACAAAATGGGACCTGACTATGAGAAGGATCTAGAACCATAAAGGTTAGAAAGTCTTCACAGGCTGAGATGGCAAAATGGGACCAGACTATGGGAAAGATCTAGAATCACATAAGGTGCAGGCTACAGCTTATTTAGGTCTTTAAGTGATGTTATATGATATGTCATTGAATATATGCAAACATGCATTACATTTCAAAAGATGTTCACACTTTTTGTGGTCACTAGCCCACGCATGCAGCATATCATCAAGAAAAGAAGCAGATATTTCATAGAAATTCTCACATAAACATGTCACCATGCAGTTGCTTACATTGATTTAATGATAGCAATCATTTTGCATACAGAAGTAGTAATATTAACAATAGAAGTTTGTGACTCTTGTAAGACTGGTAGTCCTAATGTCAATATGCTATATGGGCAATTGTTTAGAGCCTTTCAGTACCACTTGCCTGTGACCTCAACGTTTCACCCTTTGACCTTAAAAGGTGTATTTTCTTTCCTTCAAAAAAAACAACAAGCGGATCGGTAAGGAAGTTGATGTACATATATAATAGGTATATGAGCCGCGCTGCGAAAAGGGGATTAAATTAATGAGTGTAAAGTGTCGTTCCAGCCTAAACTGGATTTTCATCAAGAACAGTCTTCCTTGATATGAATTCTTTTTTTTAAGCGGAAAGTGTCGTCTCTGATAAGCCTGCACGGGCTGCACAGGTTTTTCTGAGACAACACTTTACGCATATGCATTAAACCCCCTTTTGCAATATATATATTGACCTTTGATCTCTTGACCTCAAAAACGATAGGTTCTTTTTTTTCTCACATGAAACATTCCTATCACTTGAATGATCTTATGTGAAAGTGTTCTGTAGATACTAGACTTGTATGGAAACAAAATGGAATGACAGACTGACAAACAGGTTCATAGCGATATACCTCCACTTTTTTTAAGGGGGGTATAATTATTTTGTGTTTGACTTCTCCTTTTTATATCCCTTGAATTTCATTATAGTTTCCTATAAAGCATATTATTTACGTTTGTGCTTGTATTAGTATATCTCTGAGCTGAAAATAAATTTTGAATTTCAAATTTTTATTCAAAACAGGGATAACTTTCAGACTAACTGAACGTAAAAGACATCGCATCAAGCATACCTTTCCAGGCAAAATGCAGAGTTCTTCTAAATCCAAACATTTTGAGCTGTGGAATACAAAAAAACAGTTGTTAATTAACAATTCCGCTAGTTATAATTAATACACAAAAACATCATGGCAAAGAATGGTAGCAAAATATGTATAACATGATTGACATACATTCTAGCAAGGCACATTGTACAGAAGTTGCAAGAAGAAGATCTGGTGAGAAGTAAACACAGTTTAAGTACAAAGTACAATTCCAACATGACAATGGTGAAAACGACCAATTTGAGATAACTTAAGGGCAATCATCAACTGGACTGGTTATCAAACTTACCTGAGATATCACACATGTATTACAAACATTTTGCTGAAGTTTGGTGAAGATAAGATGATAACTGTTTTCTTTTCATTTTAGATATAGATCTACCAGAATACTAGCCCTACAATTTTTAGCAAGATTTGGCTAAAATTTTAACTTGGCTCGGATTTTAACTCACACTAACATTTTCATGAAGTTGGATTTAAATTGGAAAAAAACTGTAAAGAAACAAATGTGATCCACAAGCAGACTAACAGGCATAGGAATCCAATATACTGTGTAATGTTTGACAGTAGATGGCAGACATAACAATATACTTACTTAAGTATCACTTGATTGGTAAACACTGAGGTATATACACTTACTGCTGTAGCACTTGATTGGTGAACACAATCAAGTATACACTTACTAGTGTATCACTTGATTGGTGATCACACTAAGGTGTACACTTACTGCTGGATCACTTGATTGGTGAACACACTGAGGTATACACTGAGGGATGTGTCACTTGATAAATGAACACAATGAGGTATACACTTACTGGTGTATCACTTATTTGGTGAACACACTGAGGTATACACTTACTGGTGTATTACTTCATTGCTGAACACACTCAGGTATACACATATTTGTGTATAACTTTGGTTAACACACTCAGGTATACACTTACTGGTGTATCACTTGATTGGAGAACACACTGAGGTATACACTTACTGATGCATCACTTGATTGGTGAACACACTGACGTAAACACTTACTGGTGCATCACTTGATAGGTGTTCACTCTGAGATATATACTTACTGCTGTATCACTTGATTTGTGAACACACTCATATGCACACATACTGCTGTATCACTTGATGTGTGAACACAATGAGGTATACACTTACTGCTGTATCACTTGGTTGGTGAACACACTCAGGTACTGGGCCTGATCACCTGGGGGTCCAGGCCTGAAGGTAGAACAACACATGGGACCCAGCTCCACATTGGGCACTGAAAACATTTAATAGACCATGCTTGTAACTAAGCCACTCACCTGAGATTTAAAGAAACTGACCTGTTCTTTGCAGCCCAAGTTGTCATTAAAACAAATGTTCTGACCAACTTTCATGAAGTGTAACTTTTAGAGTTTTAACAAGGTTTTACTATAGCCATATAAGGATAAATTTCCCGCTTCCTGGCAGCCACATTTTTCAACAGACCGCAATCATTTTTGAACACATCCAAGATATCATTGGAATAAATGTTCTGACCAAGTTTCATGAAGATTGGACAATAAATGTGACTTTTAGAGTTTTAATAAGTTTTCATTATAGCCATATCAAGAACAAGGGACAAAATTGTCACAAAACCAGGTTTTCATTGTGAAAAAAAATTTGATAAAGGGAGAAAACTCAAACTGAACTTTTGAAATGAACAAACAAAATTAACCCCATTTGTAAGTTTGTTTTTTAAAAAAATCTATTTTTAGTCGTGGCGACCTTGACATTGGAGATATTGACGTGATTCTTTCGAGCGACACACCGTCCCATGATGGTGAACAAATGTGCCAAATGATTTTAAAATCTCACAATGAATGACATAGTTATGGCCAGGACAAGCTCATTTATGGCCATTTTTGACCTTTGAACTCAAAGTGTGACCTTGACCTTGGAGATACCGACGTAATTATTTCGCGCGACACACCGTCCAATGATGGTGAACAAATGTGCCAAATGATTTTAAAATCTGACAATGAACGACATAGTTATGGCTCGGACAAGCTCATTTATGGCCATTTTTGACCTTTGAACTCAAAGTGTGACCTTGACCTTGGAGATACCGACGTAATTATTTCGCGCGACACACTGTCCAATGATGGTGAACAAATGTGCCAAATGATTTTAAAATCTGACAATGAACGACATAATTATGGCCCGGACAAGCTTGTTCCGCCAGCCAGCCCGCCAGCCAGCCCGCCAGCCAGCCAGCCAGCCAGCCAGCCAGCCAGCTGGCTGGCGGGCTGGCGGAACAAGCCTGGTTAAACCTGGTTAAAAATGACCTGCACCCTGATGGCCATGTTTTTCAACCAACTGGAACCATTTTCGAACTTGTCCAAGATATCATTGGGGAAAATCTTCTGACCAAGTTTCATGAAGACCAGACAATAAATGTGGCCTCTTGAGTGTTAACAAGGCTTTACTATAGCCATATATAGCCATATAAGGAAAAATGCCCAGCCCCCTTGTGCCCAAGTTTTTCAACCAACCGAAACAATTTTCAAACTCATCTAAGATATCATTGGGAAAAATCTATTGACCAAGTTTCATGATGATTGGACATTCAATGTGGCCTCTAGAGTGTTAACAAGGTTTTACTAAAGCCGTAATTATTATATGCCCAGCCCCCTGGCGACCATATTTTTCAACCAACTGGAACCATTTTCGAACTAGCCCAAGATATCATTGAGACAAATCTACTGATCAAATTTCATGCAGATCGGACAATAAATGTGGCCTCTAGATTTTCAACAAGGTTTTACATAAGCCATATAAGAAAAACAAGAGGGCCTGAAAGGTCGCTCACCTCAGATACAATGGAACTGACCTGCTCAGTGCAGCCCCAAGATATAAGAACAAATGTTCTGACCAAGTTTCATGATGAGTGAACTTAAGAGTGCTAACAATGTTTTACTATGGCCATATTAAGATAAATTCCCCGACCCATGACAGCCATGCTTTTCAACAGACCGGAAATATTTTTGAACTGATCAAAGATATCCTTAAAACAAATGTTCTGACCACGTGTTATGAAGATTGGACAATAAATGTGACAAATTTTAAAGTGTTAACAAGGTTTTACTATAGCCATATAAGGAAAAATGTTCTGCCCCATGTTTTTCTACCAACCATTTTCGAACTCGTCCAAGATATCAGGACACATGTTCTGACCCAGTTTCATGAAGATCAGACAATGAATGTGGACTTTAATGTGTTAACAAAGTTTTACTATAGCCATCTATAGCCATATAAGGAAAAATGCTCCGCCACAAGGCAGCCATGTTTTCCAAGAAACTGAAATCATTTTTTAACTTGTCCAAGATATGATTGGGACAAATCTTCTGACTGGAGTTTCATAATGATCAGACAATAAATGTGGCCTCTAGAGTGTTAACAAGGTTTAACTTTAGCCATATTAGGAAAATGCCCTGCCCCCTGGCGGCCATGTTTTTCAACCAACCAGAATCATTTTCGAACTTGTTCAAGATATTATTGGGATGAATCTTCTGACCAAGTTTCATGAAGAATGTGTTTTAAGAATTTCGTAAACACAAACGTTCGCCATTTTTTTTTAAATGTACAGGAAGTTGGTTTATCGGAGCTACTCGGCTTTATGAGGAAAGCCGATTCAAATGTATTCCTTGTATCAAAGCTTATGCCGAGTAATTACGATTGCAAATAATTGGGACTGAACATGTGTCAATCATGTGTTCAATATCAACGCATCGGTCAGAGCTCTTAACAGTTAACTCCACCTTCGTTCTCAGGAAAAGATTCAAAAGGCGGAGCTATGCATGTGCTATTTCACGGTTGATTGAGCATGTTGAATAAGACAAAGGAAGCCAATGTTATCGGCCAGAAAGTGTTGTTTTATGGCTTTTTTCCTTTGATTACATCAAACTGACGATAAATGGGCAATCAAGTTTGTCACTTAACGATCAACAGATTTTTGAATTATATAACCATGTGGTCGCTAAATTGAATATTCTTCAATTACCTTGAGTCGATCAGTTAAGGAAACAACTAAAATATTTTCTGAATTAATTCAAATGATGCCGCAATAAACGATGTACCTTTAAAGATTTATTTCATTCCCATTCAACCCATGTCAAAATTAATTTTTTACAGCGTGTTTAGCCACGAAAGGCCGATTGTTCCATACACACATACACAAATAACGTACATTACGCGCGTTGTTTACCTTGAGTCGAGAGGTCACATCCGAAAAGCAAAAGTACTCGATTGCAATAGGCAGGAGGTCAACAAAACTTCGAAAATTCGATTTGCTGAACAAATTTAGAGAAACTGAAAGATTAATTTAACTTTTTTCATAACTTCTATTTACTGTTTAACAAGTTTCTGTTTTATCGGTCGATCTTCTTTTGAGCAACATTGACACGAAAAAGTGCTCAAGAGTTGAAAAAGAAATAACGTTCCCAATTTGTTCAAATAAAATGTTGGCATATATATGATACTATTAAAAGATTAAAAAAAATTATCATCCAATCGGGACAGGGTTTACCCACTGAACGTGTGTATATAGTCATGTAACCTATTTTCGCGACGCGTGCACAGACTGTTCCATGCAACATTTTCAGGGAATTGTGAAAAATAAAATATTGTTCATTAAAATAAATCAAGTGTTGAGTTTTAACTACGGCTGTGGTCTGCAATTTATGTGCAAGTTTAATGAAGAGTACTGAAAAAATGCACGAAATATGCATACATTTGGATTATTTTAGTTGAAGTAAGATTTTTAAATACAATTAAACTTGTTTTTCCTTATTTTAGTCGTGTCTGTAATTATTTTCAAGCAAAGTAATATGAGTAAAACAAAATACCCCGAGCACATGCGTGTGACGTCATCACGAGAGCCGCGTTCTTAATGTAAACAAAATGATCGAATTAGGTTATGCTCGAAATAAGGGAATCCTTCGATATTTGGGCATCAAAATACTCGAATATCAGTGGTCGCTGGTCGCGTAAGACAAAAGTCACTTAATACAATGTTAAAATAGAGTGAAAACACTCTGGAGGAATACAAAGTGGTTGCAGAAGACAAAGGTCGCTTAATTCAAGTGGTTGCATTCACAAGATTAACTGTACGTTATAAACAAGAGCAGCGCATAACGGTAGCCACGCTCAGCTGCAGGTGCATTTTTTAAGAAATGAAAGCTTGTCAGAATTTATTTACTTTTTTTTTTTTTAGAGGTCACAGTGACCTTGACCTTCGACCCAAATATGGGTGTGGCATGTAGAACTCATCAAGGTGAAGATACATATGAAGTTTCAAAATTGTAGGTGGAAGCACTTTGATTTTAGAGCCAATGTTTAAAACCTTAACAAAATGTTAAGGTTTTTAGCACGACGCGGACGGCGGACACGACGATGGACACGACACGACGAGCTGGCTATGACAATACCTCGGGTTTTCTCTGAAAACAGCCGAGCTTATAACATCAAAAGAACATTCACATGCAAAGATGTACCAATATAAGAAACATTACCTATGTAACCCTTCTTGGGACTTTCTGTTTTTGGAGCAGCTATTTCCTGAAAGAGACACAAACAAAAGCTGATTCATCTCATCTTGCATGATATTTAGCGAATAACATTTTAACACAGACAATATTCATGTTTTGTCTTTTATCATGAACTCAACATAATTTCTAACATTGCCCATTAACATTATTCAATTTTTTATCTATTAATATTTACAGGTTCAGATTTGCAGCAGCATGATTACAAACATATTCAGTGTTTTAATTGGGTCAAAGTTAGGTCCAAAATTCAGCTCCATTCCCAATCTCAAAAAGAGTTCATATAATTCGCCCTATTGGTGCAAAAAGGAACCATTGGACATTAAAGTTTAATGTCATATGGTACCTTTTTGCACTTATGTGGCAAATTATCTTACCCAACGACTGCATACAATTTCCAAATAAAGGTTTCCAAAATGAGTATTCATAAATTTCAACATTCATTTACTTGATTTTACTTTAAAGGTCTGTAAGTTTAACCTAAGCCAATATGATGTTAAAAACAATAGTTAGTCCAAATTTATTGGTATTTTCCAGCAAAAAAACTTAAGTTTAATTTCCCAATTTTTGTCAAAAATGTCTTGATTTTTTTCCCATCCAAAGGCCTCAGCCCCATTCCCAAAATGGTGCTACAATGCTGATACATGTATGTATGTGTTTCCAATACATGTATTTTGAAATCTTGTCTGTGTATAACAATTAGAAATAGTGGATTATCAAGCTTATGAATTAGACAATAAAACAAGTTTCTTTATAATTGTTTGTATTAATTTTTGGCATGAGGAGGATCTGTTTCAACTTTTCAGGTCAAACAATTAATGACATCACCTTATTCAGTGATGTTCCTTCTTTATAAATAACCCGTACAAAAGTGCTTTCCCAATTAAGAAAAATTGAAAGTCCCAATACCTACATGTAAAAAATTCTCAAAAGGAAGAAATTGTTTTGTTAATTCTGTTAAGTATATTATCTGCAAATAAACAAATAAAATGAGCACTAAAAATTTCACACCAAAATGCATGTAAATGAATATTTGAATAGGCCTGGGCAATTAATTCCATGCAATTTAAAAGACCCATAATTCCCATTCTGAAGATTTAACAATGTGAAAGTAATAAATGTCAGGTTTTTTTGCGCTAATTTACCCCAGGTATGGTACGGTTCTTTTCCCCAAATCAATTAAAATGATTTTTGTGAATTTTGGTCTAGCAATATCTGACAATCTTTTCTCTAATCCCCCTTTGTCTACATGGACTATAAGTGATGGGAAGTGTATATATATTTATAATTGTGTTAACTTGTATCTCATACCGCTTTTACGCCACAAATCACTGATGTGGTGCCAAGTTTTACAAGGGCTGAACCTTCAGCAGTTCCAATACAACCTGTAAAAATAGCAACATGTTAATAATTTAATCAATAACCTGTAACTTGCATAAAATACTTAAGCTTACAATAATCAAAGACAACATGACAGTTGATTAATGATTAAAATGAAATCAAATGACGGATTTAGGCTGACAATTACAGATTTTAGACTTTGGTAAAATAGCCGCATGGTTATGATGTAAGTCTACAAGATTAAAATGATTCAACTTTTTTTTAAAGATATGCTTATTATAAACTTATGTAGTACACAAAATGTCAAGAGGAATACAACACCTATGTTCAGAACTGTTGGACGAAATTCTTCCAAACTTCTTTCATCAGGTCTGACATCATTTTGCTAAAATCATAAATGAAAAATAGTTGAAATCAATGATATGTAAGTTGTTAACTTAATTTTACACCTTATGAAAACATGAATATGCAAATAATTCCTTATTGCTTCCTATGAACTACAGAGAGACTATTAAACAATTAAACAAACAGCTAAATCATTGAAAACATTTCCTATTCAGATACATGATAATGGTATGCACACAATTCAATTCCAAGCAGCTGGTAACCACTTTCAGTCAAAACCTGATACTTAGCATATTCACAGGAGAGTGATTTGTTAGTTCCTTAGCATTTTCTTGTCTTGTGATAACATAATAAATTTTGTGTTAACTTGTGTCAATCATTTTGTTGAATTTATGAACATAGGTTCACAAAAGTACAATAAATGCATTTAACAATATCTCAAGGTCACTGCCATTTATCAAGTTTATGAATGCATATAAAACAAGCAAATTCGTGGAATCAATATCCACCGCAAAACATTCTATTTTATTTTATGGATAGTTGCAAATCCCTTGATGTATTATATAATAAAACAAAAAGAAGAGTAGGGTAATTGTTTTTATATAAATTATAATATAAGGCAATTATCTTCATTTATATACATCCATGAAGCATCGTGTTGAAATTTTGCATCATGAATTCTGAGATATAGCCCTGCCCTTGTCAAAAAAGTGGGCAAAACCCGGTTTTAATCCGTGTTAAAACCGTGTTAAACCCTGCGGTATTGGCACCGGGTTAAAGCGTGTCTTTTAAACACACTTTTTGCTTACCGACTTGGTTTTTTGTAGGTAAAACCTGGATTTCACTCACATAAACCAACACGCTTATACCTTCTTATACCAACTAAAACTAACTTAAACCAACTTAAGTGGGTTAAAAGTGAGTGTGTTTTCCTTCTCTTTGTTGGCTTTTAAACCCGCTTCTACACATCAAGTCGGTTTTTCCTGTTCTAAAGCGAGTGAAAAGTGGGTTTTTGTTTGAGCGTTAAGTGAGCTAAATGTGTGCTTTTCACAGATTAAGCGCAGTTTAAACTTACTTTAAAACCGTCTTATACCAACTTAAGTTGGTTAAAGTGAGTGTGTTTTCCTTCTTTATGTTGGCTTTTAAACCTGCTTCTTCATATCAAGTCGGTTTTTCCTGTTCTTAAGCGAGTTAGAAGTGGGGATTTGTTTGAGTGTTAAGTGAGCTAAATGTGTGCTTAACTCAGATTAAACGCAGTTAAAACACGCTTTAAAACCGAGTTTTACCAACTTAAGTTGGTTAAAAGATAGTGTGTTTTCCTTCTTTATGTTGGCTTTTACACCCGCTTCTACACATCAAGTCGGTTTTTCCTGTTGTAAGCGAGTTTAAAGTGGGTTTTTATTTGAGCATTAAGTGAGCTAAATGTGTGTTTTTCACAGATTAAACGCAGTTAAAACTAGCTTTAAAACCTGTTAAATGCTCAGTAAAAACCCACTTTTCACCCACTTGAAAACTGAACAACTTTATTATGAACAAAAATATCATAAATTATATTCTAATTACTTTTTTAAACGCTAAAACATAAAACTTTACATATATATCCATATACACAACATGATAAAACTATTTTGACAGACATGGCATTGTTATAATAAAATATAATAGTGTTATAACATAACATTGAACACAAAGAAAGAACTGAAAAAAGTAAGATTGTATGGAATAAATACAAACAAGAGATGTGTTGGTCAGAAACACAATGCCCCCTACTGCGCCGCTTTGAAATAAAATTTCTATTTATCATTTGGCAGGTATAGAAATTTTCTCTCTTTGCTTATTACTTACATTGGATTTTGACCTCTGACCTTGAAGGATGAACGTGACCTTGCACCACTCAAAATGTGCAGCTCAATGAGATACACATGCATGCTAAATATCAAGTTGCTTTCTTCAATATTGAAAAAGTTATGACCAATGCTAAGTTTTCGGACGGAAAGACAGACAGATTAAGGATCAGACAGATCAACTGCTATATGAGACCCTACCGGGAGCATAAAAATAAGTTAATGTTGTTGAAACAGGTGCAAATCTATATAACAAAGTGAAAACAATGGTTAAATAATCATTTTAACAGCACATTTTATTTACAAAGACTTCAGTCTAGTTGTTCATCAGCCGCAGATGCCTTAAACAACCTCTCATCTTTTCTTCAACATCAACCAGAGGCTTGTCAACGGTTTTGGCTATGACATCTGAAAAAATATAATAGACTATTCATTTTAAAAACATGCAAAAAAACAACAAAATCTGATCTTAAATAGAAAATACTCTAGCCAGAAAAAGAGGTTAAATATTTGCATATTAAGGAAGTCAACACAAATGGGTTTATTACCGATTGTCCTGGAGACAGTGACTAGAGACACGGACAAAGTTTTTCAATCCCTGTCTTCATGAATAAAAAAAAACCTATTGTTAACTGTCACTTGGATTATAAAAACTCCCCCTTTTCACAAAATTTAATGATGTAATATAATGATCATTTATGCGACTGTAAACAGTAAGTGATCTGAAAAATATTTGTAGAATGTGTATTTAATTTCTATATGGTTAACTGGTACTTCAAATTTTTATGATGAAGAAAATACCAATGATTGCATTTCTCTCAGCAGCGGGGAGGCTTGGTCTTGGTGATCCAGTTGTAGTTGTTGCTCCCTTCATGGAGCAAGTCACAAGCTGGTGGAAAGTGAATAGTCGGCACATGGCCTGTGCGATGGCCATCACCTCCCTGGTTTCATGCTGGATTTCAGCTTAAATGATACTCTGGAACCAAAAAAAGAAAAGGAGTTTTGACAAAATATTTACAATTGGTAATTTTCCAAAGCTTGTAATTTACTTTCATCACATTTCAAACTCTAAAAATATTTGTCACATTGGTCAGAATTGTGACGCTTTTAAAATGCAATAACCTGTATAGTTTTACCTCTCAACAAATCCAGCTTTCTTGTTCAAGGACAGGGCGAGGTTTGCCCACTTCAGTTCCCCTCAAGTTGGCCAGCTCGTGCAGGGTAAAAGCCTGGTGTAAAAGTCCATACATCAGGTAGTATGATTACCCCTTTTGCTCTTGGGGCAAGAGTTTAACCTTCAAAATTAAAATATGAGGGAAAGAAATCTGTTCAGTAATAACCAGAAATATCTATAAATAACAATAAAGATGAAAATAATCATAAAACACAACCACAATAATTCACTGTACACAACATTTACACTTTGTCATGTGTATGTTCATCTATTTTTGCATCAAATTGTGTTGTTTTTCCTTTAAGTTGCAATACATTAACTTATCAATTTACATTTCCCAGTAACAATACATAAATATAATAATGATCATAATTAATTCAGTAAACTTAATAAAAAAGGATGAAGAAATGACAATACAAACCTGTTAAAACTGTTCTTCAGTATTCCAAAAAAAAAACAGTTGAACTTCTTTTCCAACAAACTTATTGTTGATTTCCATATTGTAGTAAATACACATTGTTTTCATCACACAATACTTCATGCTGACAGTATTTCAATACATTTTACAGAACAATTATAAGTCTTAATGTTAATTTAATTTAGCTCAATTCAATTGCTGAAACCAGCTTGTTTTTCAAAAGTTGTTGTTTTCAAATAATTTCCTGTGCAAAAAATTGAACCAATCAGAAGTCTTATACCTCATTCCAGCCTTATGTCTGGGCAAACCCTATCAGTAGCCTTATCTGCCCCTGATAATCAGTACCCTGTTTAGCTCTGAATGCCTGACAGATTGTTATCTGTTTATTGTTGGTGGTGTGAAAAGGGGTGTTTTTAGGTATTGTCTTGTTATTTTGTTGACTGTTTATGTAACACAGGTCATGTTTGGCATCTTATTATTTTATTGCAAATTAAGAAAATGGATATAATGGTATCATATGAAAATATCAAAATCTTGCATAACTTATGAACACAAATTAATAGATTATTTCCAAAATAATGTTTCCAATACCATAATTATTTAAATATGCAGAAAAAGTAAATACTGTTTTAAACAAATATAAACAATCATATAAGATTGTTTTAAAAATTAAAAAAAATAAAATAATTTTAAGACATAAAGCAATCATTAGATATTGTTTATAATAAAAACAAATATAAAGAAAAAAATCTAAGCGAAAACACAAACTCTTTCATTTTCAGGTATAAAACTAAGTTTTATCATTTTTATAGTTTTTGGCAGTGATACTTGTTGTCCATCTGTGAACCTGTGATGTTCTGAAAGAGCCATTTTCATCCAATATTCACTAAAAAATTATGGGGAGCACACACATTTACAATAGGGACAATGGCAAACAAGCTGTAAAAAAGCACCTTTACAATTGACTTGTATTATATATGGCTATAAACATGAAACAAAGACCTATTTGAAGAATTATTGTTTTATTGATCAGTATTATTTATAAACAAAAGACCAACTTATTGAAAAGTGTGTTAAAGTGAGTCTTTTAGCCTGGTTTCAGCTCTCAAATTATTTACAAAAAAACCAATTTAAACTCGCTTAAACCCACTTCTGTTTAAAAAGGATCAGCTCCTGTTGTAAAAGACTCGCTTATAAAACAAAAAGACACACTTAAACACACAAAAACCAACTCATAAATAAAAAGGCTCACTTTTGACACACAAAAAACTGACTCCTTACAGAAAAAAACTCGCTTAAACACACATCTTCTTAAAATAACCAACTTTAAACTCAGTTAAGCACAGTTTAGCGCACATAAAACTCGCTTTTAATAGCAAAAACCAACTTCCTCTGAGAAAAACTCAGAATAAACACAGTTTTATGTTGGTTTAAGTGTGTTTTGGTATGAAAGTGGGTTATTTTTTTGACAAGGGTAAACAGTAAGCCATACACAAATAGCTCTTTTGTATATATATATCCAACTATGAAGTGTCATGTTGATCTTGTATAGTTTCTGAGATCTAGCCATCAAAGGTTTGAGACAGACATACGGACTGATAGACAAACTGAAGGACAACACCAATTCTATATCTCTCAGCCTTTGGCAAGGGATAAAAAAGAGCTGGCGCCTGTGATTAAAGGCAGTGCAGGTATGCCTGCAAATATTAATAATTTCCATACTCTGTGAGTCAGTATCTAGTCATTTAGGCCAACAAACTCTCACACTTCACAGTTAAATATGTTGCAATGCTCTTCAAATGACTTTAGAGCAAGCAAATTAACTAAGAATGCCACTAGATTTGTGTCTTTTTTTACTTTACCTCCATAATTTCATTGTATTACAATTAAGAGCTACTTACAATGAATTTTCTGTAGTATTCTAATGGTCTGGCAAGCCTGTCAACAAACAATGACATTTTAATGCAAAACATAGATTTATATAGTTAGTGTAAAGCATGCATATGCCAGAATTTCATGAGTACATCCTAAAAACGATCATGTGAAATTTTAATATGTAACATATATATATGAGCCGGGCGTTGTGAAAAAGGGGTTAAATGCACGTGCGTAAAGTGCAGTCCGCACAGGCTAATCAGGGACGATACTTTCCGTCTGAACTGGATTTTGCTTAACTGAGACTGCACAGGCTAATCTGGATGACACTTTACGCAGATGCATGAAACCCCCTTTTCACAGAGCATGGTCCATATATGTTGTATCATGTAAAGTAATGATTTCTTTGTCAGTCAAATGCATGTTTACAAAAAGTGGCTTCAAAATGTGCAATTTTAGGAGGGCTCAACAGTTGGAGATCTTAATCTTGTTGTTCTACAGTACAAAATACCAAAAGTTTGTTGTAATTTGTGTGCCATAATTATCCCCATGTTTTTCGGAGAAAAAGTGGGGATATTGTATTGATGTGCGTCTGTCCGTCCGTCCGTCTGTCCGTCCTGGCCACCTCCTCCTCCTACACTATTAGCACTAGAACCTTGAAACTTACATACATGGTAGCTATGTGGTACTTTGCCTGTGTTTTGCAGCAGACAATACTGGACATTGTAACAAAACAAGAAATTGCTCATAGTTTGGCCACAACATTGTCATGTATACAATGCCTACAACGGTTCTGCAACATTTGGGAGTATTTTAACATATTCTACCTTAAAGACATAAATCATGAGAATTGTTCTGATTGTTGGAACACATAAGAAATATATTCAATCTTCCTTTGACAAAATAATAAGTGTTTTTTCAGGTAACAACTGAAAAAGAACCTCCAAGTAACAACGTCTAGTACCTCTGTTCCAGACCAAGATACCTGTATACTGTACTTTCTCTAAGTTTTCGGACACTCTAAGTTTTCAGACACCCCCTTTTTGGGCCAAAATAATTATTTTTCGGGACTCTTAATGTTAGGACAAGTGCGTTTTCATCTATAATTAATGACTCTAAATATTCTGACAGTATATTTTACATCTCTATTTTACCAGATTTCGACACTGTATTCGCTTAACTTGTTACACTTCAATCATGGATTTTTACACACGTATTAAGGTCATAAAACCTGGGAGAGGCATACATGAGGGCATTGAACCACAAACTTTGCGTCATTGGGAAAACACTGCTAATCCGCAAAAATAATACACACTTTTTTACCTGCCGATTTTTTCTTCAAGTAGGGGGTGCGTATTATATACGAGTTGAGAGCAAAACAAAAAATTTCCTGCGAAAATTTTCAACTTAATCGTTGTTATTCGCTGCGCTGCAGCCATTTTGAACTACACATTACATCAAAAGGGGTCAACAGGGCTCGCGCTGTCATTCGCCATTTGTGAAAATATTGAGAATTTGGCTAAATAAAAATCTTATTTGTGAAAATGTGAAAATCTAGTAAAATTTCGTTGAAAACATCCGCCATTTATATCGGACTGGTTTTCTATATTTGTCTCTTTGTTTTAATGAAAGTGTTCACAATTTGAACAGTAAACGAAACCCAGTCTGTACCAGATTACGAGACATTGCTTGACCTTATAGTTATTGAAGTGCACATGGTAGCTGGCCAATCAACATTGAGCTCGCTTACACATGAAACGACGTTGTCAAATGAAACGTGAGAACGGGAGGAGCTATCAGATAATATTGGGTCATTCATGCGCAGACACTGTATACACATGTACTTTGAATACACAGTTAATATCGTCATCTGCCTACAAAATAGCGACCGGACGCTTAGTCGTATAAAGAGATTAGCAAATGAAAACAAGAGTTGTGTTTGTCAGACACACAATGCCCCCTATTGCACTGCTTTGAATCCATAAATTTGACCTTTGACCTTGAAGGATGACCTTGACCTTTCACCACTCAAAACGTGCAGCTCCATGAGATTCATATGCATGCCAAATATCAAGTTGCTATCTTCAATATTTAAAAAGTTATGACCAAACTTTAACGAAGGTTAAAGATTTTTTAGAAAGAACAAGAGATGTGTTCGTCAGAAACACAATGCCCCCTATTGTGTTGCTTTGAAATTGTTTTTTTTTTTTTTTACCTTTGACCTTGAAGGATGACCTTGACCATGAACTTCCACCACTCAAAATGTAAAGCTTCATGAGAATGCCGCTTTTTTTTTTGACCTTTGACCTTTAAGGATGACCTTGAACTTACATCACTCAAAATGTGCAACTTCATGAGATGCACATGCATGCCAAATATCAAGTTGCTATCTTGAATATTGAAAAAGTTATGGCCAATGTTAAAGTTTTTTTTGGACGGACGGACAGACTGACATACTGACTAACATACTGACTGACGGACAGTTCAACTGCTTTATGCCACCCTACCGGGGGCATAAAAATACAATTATATTTGACCTTTGACCTTGAAGGATGACCTTGACCTTGACTTTTCTCCACTCAAAATGTGCAGCTCCGTGAGATACACATACATGCCAAATATGAAGTTGCTATCTTCAATAATGCAAAAGTTATCGAACTTTAACCAAGGTTAAAGTTTTGGGACACACACAATGAATAAATGACAGACAGACAGGCCAAAAACAATATACCCCCGATCTTTCGATCCGTGGGCATAAAAAAAACGTGACAATACCCATAAAAAAATGTTTCTAAGCTGACCACTATTTATCTTTCTACCGCATATTTACCATATCTAAAGTAAAGATTGGTAAGTAAATAATTAGTTCTATGACGCTCATAGAGTCTTTTACACTTTTCTGCCGATTGCCGAATTAAATTGAAAGGTGATAATTAATTAATTTGTTTTTTACTCCAAAACTACCCTTAATGACAGCAGCGTATATTAATTAAAGGGATCATGAAAAACACAAGCAGTTTAATTGTATTTAAAGTTTAATTAAAGTATCGAGTTTGTAACATTTCGGAAGAGTAATTCATCTAGACTACTATAAAAACGGAAGTAACCACTTTGTCTCCTTCTTATTTCATTATTATTATAATTTTTATTGTCCTGAATATTGTCAAATTGAATTAAATGTGAAAACAAAAATCAGCGTCTCTGCTTCTTTCTTTTGCAATTATGACTGCTTGACCCGGATGTCAGCAAGGGGCCCGTGTCTTATCGGTAACAATCAACGGTAATATAAACAATAGACAGAGATATTTATTATGCAACTGTCATGACAATAGCACTATAACGCAGCCCGATCAATATACCGGGGTATTACTGTGAAACAGATGGTTGCCAACGCCAAATTGATTTGCTATTTTCACAACACCAAAATATATTGACACCTTTTTTTCAGAAAAGGCTGATTTCGGACACTGATTTTTTTAGTGCATATTTTACTCGGATTTTCAATTTTTACCGATAAATTTTGACCTAACTCGGGGGTGCGTATTATACATGAGGGCATATTATATTCGCGGATTTACGGTAACCATGTATACCGGTGGAAAACAATCGCTTCACCCAACAGCATTTCAAATGATATCTTCCTATTAAGGAAGCGGTATGTTTTTACACTGTAACTCCAATATAAAGCGCTCCGTTATAACGCTGAATCCAATATAACGCGGAGGGTGCTTGGATCCCATTTTTTTTCCAACCTTCCATTTGATTTCTGATTCAAATTCGTATTATGCAACTTCATGTATTTTCAGACAATTCAAAGATGGCGGCAATCACAGTCATGTTGATTGCTTTATTCAACCGTCCGTTGAACCGATTATAATCGCCTCGAGGTTAAACAACACCGACAGCTAATTGGTGTTAATCTGTTGTGTAATGTCAATAAAGGTGTGGAAAACCTCGCGTGTCAGTGTTTATTACATGTATTCCTCATCAGAGCGGTTCAGTGCAATAATTTCCATAAGTTAAGTGCAAGCGGGATAGTTATACAATTCAAGTAATTCAAAACGATTGAAACATTCTTACTTTGATATGGTTGCAGTTTGACTATGTTAAATGAGCGGTTGTGAAATATACAGCCTACTGTATAAAACAACTTTTTCTGTCATTTCATTATCATTCTAGTATTATGTCATTTAATCTTTCAGTTCGTGTATAAGAAATTAAATAATGCAGACGATTTATTTACATGCGAACGCAGTGTACTGGCAATTGTTAACAGAGTTTCACTTTCATTTTCGCGCGGTATCAGAAAGTCCCCGGGAAACACGTTTTTTGCATGCGTATGACGCAATAAAACATTTTTTTGTACATGAGTCGTATTGCATTCAATCTAAATTTAAAGTCGCTCGTCCAATGAAATCTCTGCTCCATAATGCACTGTACTCTTAACACTTCTGAAAATGGCATATATGCGTACGGTTGTGTTTACGAATTTCTTAAACATATATCGTCATTAATGTTCAACATTATTATTTTTAAGTGATGTTGCAATTTTATTGGATTATCGGATAAATGTGCACATAAGAAAAGCGGTTTGTATACTGTTATCGATACGATTCAGTTTATATGCATGTATTTGCGTCAATACAGCATGGCAATATACATGACCTTTATTATAGGCTATTCTATACCTGGTTTTTTTTATAGCGCCCTGCAGTTAATGAGCTCAAAACCTATAACGCGGATCCGTTATAACGCTGTTTCGCGGCTTGGACCCCATTGACAGCGCTATATTGGAGTTACAGTGTACTTTGTTGTTCTATATCATTTCATGAAAGAGTTAGCAAAGCTGTAAGGTTGTATTTATTTCAAAGCAGAAACACTTGTGAATTGATTTATCGGGTAGGGAAGTCGACAATCAGGGATATCGTGCAAAAGTCGGCATGTTTTTCAGTGTGCAAAGGAACTAAATTCAACTAACACATGCATGCATGTATAAAATTGCTTGTTTTTCATGTCGCACTGTTTGATCTATGTTGTGACTGATATTGCTTTCCAATCAACAGATTAAGCGACGTGTTTTTCTTATGTGATGCAATATGAATAAATGTTATATATAAATAAACTATGGAAATTTGCTGAAAGTGTTTTTTCCACATAAGGCTATGTAATTGACCTTCTGAACGTAAAAAAGTCAATGTCCCCTCTAAATCGGAATCCTCTCTAAACCGGAATTTCCTCTCATCCCGGGGGTGTCCGGTTTAAAGGGGTTTCACTGTATCATAAATTAAACTTTAAACAAATTTTGCGATTTAAAAATGTGCTTGCTTCAAATTTCACAGATATGATTAAAATTCATGTCAACCTTATCAATGTTACAAATTCAGTACTGCCATGATGCATAGAATGTAACATCACCAAAATTGTATTTATTTAAAAAACAATCTAAATCAACTTGATTATGCACTTTTCAGCTGAAAATGTTATTGTTAGCAATTTAGATTGACTCTAGCTAAGACATTATACCCATAAAATGCACCCATCTCCAGGCTTTTTCCGCCCTATGCCACGGGTCCGAAATTCGGCCCCATTCCCAATGCAAATCTGGTTGTTTTTTTCCCAATTGAAAAAAAAATTCCCAATTCCAAAAAAAAAAAAAAAAAAAATTTTTTTTTTTTTTTTTACCTTAAAATATATAAGTTAACCTGATCCGGTGTAGAAAATAGAAAGTGTTGCATAATTAAATTATCTGTTGCCTTGAATTTGTTTTAAAAAACTTTAAAATATGTTAATGATTATTTAAGACTTTCCTTATTTCCCTCAAATTCCGGTGCTTCGCACGATTTTTTTCACCTCAAAAAAGGCCAGGCCTTTTCCCCAAATTCAGATTAAAAAACCTGCACTTATCTCACATGTTCATAATACTTTGTAAAATTTTAATAATAAGTTATCAAAATAGTCATTATTTACCAGTTAACGGCTTCTTTGAAATATAAGAAACACTATTTACATGCGATAATTTTTCCCAATTGAGCCAATTTTGTGAATAATTATTTTCCCAAAATGGGTGTTTTCACGACGCGAAATTCCCAAAATTCCAGTGTGGCATATTCCCAAAATGGAGCGGAAAAAGCCTGATCTCCTCTCTAATGAGAAATAATTCACTGAAGAATGTGGCATTGAGACCAAAATGAGGGTGCCATTGTATATACCAACTCAATATGATCAGTGTCCGACAAATCCATTGCCCGGAGCCCGGGGGCTACCAACATTTTTCATCAGGCTACTGAAATTTTCCAGCTGACGCCCGCCGGGCTACTATAAATCTATAAGAGCGGTAGCCCGGTTTATTGACAGACATGCGTAGAATAAACACGCTGACCATGTGTTTGTACACTGTGTATTGCTTATAATCCGATAACAAAGTGCAATCAATTAACTTATCAGTCACCGATCACTTGCAGTAATGTCTTAAACAGTAACAGTGTATTTTAATCATCCAATCAGAATCAACATTTGTCGTCTGCTAATAATATAATGAGAGCCGGTTGGATAGTTGGCGCACATGATGCAACATCATTTCGCAGTTTGGAATTCTTTGTTAACCGCAACAATGAGTAATTGCGACAACGTTTTTGATGTCGTTAAATATCCAAGGACGCCAAACATTAAATAAATCAAAACAATAGCGGATTCTTCAAACGCGTTAACGGTAACGAAACCGAAAATGAATATTAATGACAACTTTGTGAACGCGGTTAACACCTGCTAATTAGTTTGCATTGACAATTAATAATTGGATTAATCGACTGTAAATCAATAATCCCATATATGCCCGATTTATAATATTTTTAAAACCAAATTATGGGTGGGTAATATAGACGATAAGAGTCATAAACACAAACGTTTGAAATTTTCTAAAGTGTCAAATGAATTTCGGAATATGGTTCTATTTAAAGATATAATGAAATAAGCTCCCAATCAGGACCGTTGTATTGCAACATGCGTAAATAACCTGCCACGGTTTGCACGTGTTGTGTACAGCTATTTTAGGTTACAAAATTCTACATTTAAGAAATGAATTTCTTTGTCCTGATAAAAAGCGCGCGAAAATTGGCGTGGGTGTATTTATTTGTAATTAAAAATTTCGTAGCAGGTACAACATTGAGATCATTTAATTTCCATTAAAAGTTTCGTTGTGAATTTCAACTAAAGTACCGGGGTATCTCGCAAATTATTTGGCATTGACATTTTCTCTTAATAAAATATCATGTAAACACGCTGTATCGTTACCGTTATGCTGTATCAGTTCCTTCATTATTGAAACAATTGTTGTATTGTATACTGACTGCACACAAGTGTCGTAACATACGGATGCAATACGTAAATTCGGACAGTACTTAAAGTCGGACACAAGTACATGTAAATAAATGATTTAATACTCTTGATTTCTTGAAACTCTGTATTTGTTGTTAAAAAGGGCAATTGCATTGATTAACACCATACGAGTCAATCGTATTGATCATCTAAACGCTTTATTTACGTTTACGACTTAACGTGCTGACCGAATTTAAGTACACATACATATGCACATACATGTAATATCTACATGTAGTATATGATTTTCTTTGGTACATTTACATTTAAGTACACGGTGCCTGTTCTGTAACATTAATTTACAATATTGACTGTGTACATCAGACTACTTGCTGTTTTATGTATATGTATGCATACATATTATGTATATGTAAATAAAGTAGGGATGTCAACGAATATCCGAATATCCGAATATTCGGTCCGGGACTGTTTTCCGAATCGAATATTCGGAAGAAAAAATAAAAAAATCGAGTAATTTCAAAGACTTTGTTTTCGTGAAATTTGCTTCAAACATTGTAAAAAAAGTTGTTCCTCGTGTCATAATGTTTATTCCGGTAGGCGCGATAATGCGTCGCTATGGTGATGACAGTATACCGGTCATAAATCCCGTTAATTGCCTAACAAAGACAGATACTTTGTGTCAAAATTATGATAGGTGCAAATCGCGTCGGCAATCAAAACACCGACCTGCACTTGATCCAATTACTCGAATTACATTTAAAATTATCAAAGATTAAATGAGTAAAGGAAAAGCCAACTTGGTGTAAAAAACAAATAAGACCGTATGGAAATTAAAACACCGACCCGTCTTGATCTAATAACTCGAATTACATTTAAAATGATCAAAGATTAAATGAGTAAAGAAATAGCCGAATTGGTATGAAAAACAAAAAAGATCGTATGGTTATAATCACGTTGTCCAATCAAAAAGCTTTTAGAAAATAATTTACTCAACCTCTAATGAGTATTTGCATATCGTATGGTCCAAACTTTAATTAATTACTCAATATTCAATCAAGTATTATACTTAAAGAAATGTTTTTGGTATTTCGCCCTCATTTAATTGAAAATATTATAATTGCTACACGCATAAAGTAAATCTCTGTCCAAGCAAAATGCCACATACGCCTTCCGCTGCTTGGAAGTATTTCACGACATCATCCGATAAGAAGTCGCCAATCCAAGTGACATTTAAACGTGGCAACTTTAAAAGACTGACTGTTTAGTCTGTTAAACAGGTTCAAAGTGTGTTGTGGCTATGAACATAATTCGTTTAAGTTCAGCGTTAATTATATTTAGATCTAACTGTTTTGTCATGTAATTATTTTGTAGTCATGAAATATTATTGCTCTCGTTCTATTGTTGATGTACGATATTAATAGTTTAAAAACAGTTTTTGTCATTCAATTTTAACAATAAAAAGTAATCAGCTTCGAATTAGCGACGGCAACGCTGTGTCAATATTTAGTCACTTCCGGTAAACTTCCGGTAAAAACGAAAGTAGAATTCATGGAGTAATGGTACGGTTAACAAAGTTGACTTTTTTTCCAACAGATGTTGACCGAATATCCGAATATTCCTTCGGAAGGGTGACCGAATATTCGAATACCGATATCGGTATTCGTTGCCATCCCTAAAATAAAGAAATAAAATAAAGATGAAAACCTGCCTCTTATCATTCTGTAGGAAAATTTTATGGGCTACCAAATATTTTTATTGGTAGCCCAGTGGGCTACCTGAAAAATAAGAAATTTGTCGGACACTGATATGATAAACTAAAAATTGTAGATAAAAGGATTGTCTTCATCCAAACATAATAAATGCGTCTACCTCAGGGTGAAATTTTCAGCAAAAATGCAAAAGGTGGAATTGTACATCACATGGAAGAAGACTGAACTGTAGATAAATAAGCAAACTATCCTCGAGTGCCCAATTTCGACGCATACAAGCAGTTTGTTGAAGTTTTGTTGCTCAATATAGGGATTTATGTAATAAATTTTGTTATTTCATTACACATGCACCTTTTATTTACACATTTTAAATTCAATCGATTGTGTTATCAACAAAAATTCGTTGAAAAACGAAATGACCCAAGTCTATGTACTGGCGGCCATATCTGTTGAGAGTGCCCTAAAACGACGCATCTGATTGGTTATATGATTTCAATGTAAATATCACTCCTGTGGAGACTGAATTAATAAAATAATAACTCATGGTTGTTCTACTTAAATGTGTAATTGCTGTAAAAGTAATATGAAACTGAAATTAATTAAATCAATTAAGATTTTTAATTGTGTGATGCCATACTGTATGGCAGTGGTTTTAATAGGGGCCTGTGTCAGCAACCCTGTCATAAGCTGTGTTTATGGAAGATATGTGAATATAACCTGTAGTTCTTTTGTGGAACCTGCACTTATAATTAATTAAATGAAAATTAGTAATAAACATAATATGCAATTACCAACATAAACACGTGCTACATATAGTTAAAATTGTATTACAGCATAACGAAAAACATATCCGGACTTCAAATGAAAGTTTACGCGTACACCTTTTTCATAGTGAAAATAAATCTATTTATACCATGTTTTGTCAAATGGCAGTCACGTGACTTATGAATGAAATTGTGAACTTTTGCATACGAAACCGATGCATTATCCCACGGTCTTATTAACAAAGACAATTGGGTGTAAAGTGTTCAAAAGTTTTGCATTAAGTAAAGTACATAAAAATCCATCAATTGCAAACCGATCAACCATATCTTACCTTTTAACCCGCTATTTTCCACATAACACACAATAACTATAGTAATTTGTGCGCAGAGTACCATTTGCTATTGTATGACGTCAACGGATGTCGCTCATGTATCAAACAAAGGCAAAACAAAAAATGCGTCGAATTGGGGCAGCGTCGATTCGGGTCACTCAACGATATTATTCTAATGCATCTTTGTGAAAATGGAATTGAACATGGATTGGTAACTGACGGCATTTGAATAAGTAAAAACTGTCCATTAGTGAATAAGTATTTGAGAATCACGAACATAGCTGTTCTGAAAAATAAGTAACTAACTATTTGAGAATCACGATCATAGTTGTTCTGAAAAAAATAGTGGATTGTAACCTTGATATCGACATGTGCTATTTTTCATTTCTTTCCTGTCGCACAGAATCGCAAAACTCAGCGATTTTTAGTACGATTTTAACGTAAGTTACTCTTTCAAAACATTAAAATTATAATTGACGTATGTCACCCTTAAATATCATGTAACAACAGACGAAATTACAAACTTACCGACTGTCGTCAGCCATGATGGAAAAATCATGAACATAACTTTCTTACAGTCATGTTCATTGGAGAACATTTGTGATATAAACCAATCATATCGGATGACACATGTAAAGTTGTTGTTATTTTGTAACGGTCGATAAAACGCTTTCATTACTTAAATACTTGTTGTATGCGAAAAACAATCGTCTGCGTGACAAAACAGGCGCAGTTTTCAAAGTGGTAAGCAAATCCAAATGGTTAATCTGTCAACTGTATAGTCTACCAAACAAAAGTTGAACATGTTGTTGTTAAAAAATTTCAACTACATTATTTAGCGCTTAGAAAAGATCAGTAGCCGAAAGATTAAGATAAATAAAAGCGGGATACTTTAGGTTTTTAATTATAATTTATATGCAGCATATTTCACCATGATCTTTCTTTTTTCCTCAAAGCAAAAGGAACCATAACTAGTTGCAATAATCTCAATATTTTGTTCATCTCCTATCCATATAAGTTCAACCTTAGTAAATATAATACTGGAAACACTTGTATCCTCAATTTTTTAGCAAAACCACACACAACACTAATTTCCCAATTTTAGCATACATGCCATACGTCCCGGATTGTCCGGGACAGTCCCGGAAATGAAGAACTTGTCCCGCTGTCCCGGAAATCTGTCAAATGTCCCGGAATTTACAAAATCCATATATACATGTACCTTATCTTAGGCTTAACTGCACCTCGAATCTGTATATCTGCAGCGTCTCCATGACAATGCCTACCCGAATAGGCAGACTACGCTACTTGTCAAAATCGATCAATTAACAGGGGTCCTGTTATCATATCGATTGTCTCACGTTCGCGGTCAAACTGAAAATTGTTTAATGTGGTTGTTAATTGACTTTAATCTACTACGTCATTATTTCCCGCTGCGTAAGGGCAAAGGATAGTTGTTCACACATCTGAAGTCCAACATCGCTGAGTAAAAAATTAAAAGCAGTTTATGTTCGCACGTTTAACCGACAAAGAAGTTGAGTAAAAAAGTAAGCATATAAAAACCTCATCCTCACTAGGTTTATTATTGTCTTATTGTCACCCCCGGTGAATGAATGAATAAAGGCGTATCAACAACTGCGCGTTACACACCGGTCTTAATAACAATAACGCAGTGACGTCACCATCTACGTTTAGAACGCTTACACTGAAAACACGTGGCTTGTATCTAGTAACGGAAGTAGTAATGTTTAATTTGATGTTAATAGATCAAGTGTATTTCGGATAGGCTTTCGAAGTTTTGCAATTAACGATGTGAAACAAAAAAAAAACGTACCAAAAATGCATATGTCTATAAATATCGCTACATTTTATACATGTCCCGGAAAATCGGCAAAAGTCCCGGACAATTTAACTCAATGTCCCGGAATTGGTCTGAAAAATTATGGCATGTATGATTTTAGTCAAAACACCGCGAATTTTCCTAATCCAAAGGGACCCGGCCCCATTCCCAAAACGGTGAAAAAACACTGGCCGATACTCTGAGAATAAGGGATAAGTTTTTCTTGACTTAAGCCTTAAGTTAAGGTTCGGGAACTAAGATCGAGATCTAAATTATTTTTTTGGAAACCTTCCATTGGGAATTTTTAGCTCCTATTTGGGAAAAATTATACTTTTTATGCTCCCCGAAAATGTTATGGTGAATGCGTCCAGCATAAAGTTGCCAATTTTTCCTTCCTTCGGTCACACTTTAGTGACAGTTTCTCATAGTGCCTTCAATATTTTACTGATCTCTTATATATTTGGCATGTAGGTTCCTTGCATGGACCACAACCTTTTGATGAGGTCACTGGGGTCAAGGTCACCGAGGCTAATAATAAATTTTTTGTCACACTTTTGATACAGTTTCATATAGTGCCTTCAATATTTTACTGATCCCTTACATATTTGGCATGTAGGTACCTTGTATGGACCTCTACCTTTTGATGAGGTCACTGGGGTCAAGTCCCAAGGTCACCAAGGCTAATAGTAGATTTTCCATCACACTTATGTTACAGTTTCTCATAGTACCTTCAATATTTTACCCATCTCTTACATATTTAGCATATAGGTACCTTGCATGGACCTCTACCTTTTGATGAGGTTTGAAGTCACTGGGGTCAAAGGTCACTGAGGCTAATAATAGATTTTCTCAAGGTCAAACAAGGGGAGCATCCATCGTTTTCAACACTACTTGTTTCCGTTGGGAATGGGTCCATTTAGCGGACCCGATTTTGAATGAGAAAAAAACACTGTTGGCACGCCTCATGGTATCGTGACACAGGCTACTCTGGGATGACACTTAACGCACATGCATAAAGCCTTATTTTCCAAGAATGCTGCTAAACTTGAATATAGACTTTAAAATCTATGTAAGCCTCTCTGATCGCCAATGGTGATTGAATCTTTCAACTGGTGATTCAAGTTGAAAAGGTAAAAGAAGATGGTTATTGTAAAAAAATAAATAGAATTCTCTATATGTATATCAACATTCCCTTCTTGTAAACAGCACTTGGTACCCACGTTTGCGCAGTAGACCCAACATGGGTTGATAGTAGATTATCTTCTGTGTATGCTGTCACAGAGGCATCATGAAAAATTTTCAGGTAACACTCCCATTGCCAAACTGTGATGTTCACCATCCAATCACATACAATAATACTTACCGTATATCGGCGGGGTGAAATGTGGGTTTACTGGCGCTCGATTGGTCATTGTTGGCTCAGGTACTACTTACATGTACCCCGGGTACTTTAAGTCACTGTAATTATACTAAAACATACCCGGGAATTTTAATGCTAAATTGGCTGTTGTCCGCTATTTTTTTTAAATTAATTATGTTCCCATTTATGTCAATTTTCTGTTAAATGGCTTCTACATCATCAGAAATCATACTCAAAAAAGCATGTTGATGTAGTTTTTTAAAAAGAAAAGTTTAAGATAAACAATATAGTTTTACGGTAAACGGTAAAAAAAACTGTGTCATCTGTCAAGTTCCAAACATGAAAAACATGCAAATTGCGGCAAACCATGTGCTGTAACTAGATAAAGAAGTGCAACACACATATAGTATTTAGAATGAAAAATTTACTTTGGAATTAATGCACACAAAACAACAAATTGAAACTATAGAAAAAATACCTAAATTTCTGACAAATAAATTGCAGTATTTGTATTTTTAAAGCACCAAAAAGCATCAGACTATGTTGCTTGACAAGTACAATGTCAAATATTGGTGAGAGGGGGCAGATAGGACTTACTAAAGACGAGACCTACACCAGTAAAAACTGGAGTGTCTGAAAACAATGCTAGGGACGGCTCTTACATTGTATTCAGTCACTGTTAATACATGAAAATGAATAAAAATGACATAAAAATAAATGAAATGAAATTTCATGTGAAACATATTTTATTTAAATGTGCCTATGTGGTTTGATTGATTGTTGATGCCAAAAATTATGTTATTTTGCATGTTTTGTTAGTCTCTCACACACAAAACGTCATACATAGGCAAATAAGGTTATTATGTGGGTCGTCATCATGACGCCGAAATTTGGCTTTTTTATCCTAAGCGCCAACCTAGAACATTATTTTCTCTCTTGACTTCATAGTCTTTTCAATTCGAGGATGATAGGATGAAGTTATACAGTAAAATTGATCTCTGCTTCCAGGACCACAGTGACATACAACATGGAGGATTCCTTGTTAAAAGAACTGGCAGTGTCCTTAAGCAAGCTCCAGGCTTCTCATGAAAATGGAAGCAAAATTAATCAAGATGTCTTCAACAGTTCTGTTCTAAGTTATATCAGAGCAGATGGCTCAATAGAAATTGAAAGATACAAGAAGTTGAAGGATGTTTTCAATTTTAAATCACCACTTATAATTGCATGTAAAAATAATGGATTTTGGCAAGCAGTTGAACGAGCCAAGGGAATTGATCACTCACCAGATCGAGTTCATACCAGAAAGAAAAGCAGTAGGCATTCATCAACTGATCAAAACAGTACAGGTATATGTGGATCACCATTAAAACTTGATATTATTGCTGATTTGTCAGTGTTTGAAGACAATGAAGGCATTATGGTGAATGCGTCCAGCAAAGGAAAATCTGTTGACTTTGGCTTGCCACTGGCTACTGTTAGAAAACTGATGTTCCTTTTTTCATCTCTTGCTTCAAATTCAAAAAATGTCTTGGAATCAGAGAAAGCAGAATTTCCAACCATACTGGCTTTGTGTGATGGACAGAACATTCGAGGTGTTTCTGCAATTGCTCTAAAGCCTATTGTTGATGATCAGAACAATTTTCTTGGTCTGAAGATAACTGATTCCGTCTCAAAACCTCCAACAGAAAAAGCAGTTCATGCAAAGATGCTGCCAAACTTTTCGAACACAGTGGAGATTACATGTCAAGCTAAATATGACATACATGTTATGGCTGATTTTTCGCTTGAAAATGCAAGCTTCATTCAACTTGAATTGAATTGGAAGATAATTCCAGGCCAGTCTTTCCTTATGCTACATGAGCCCCCACTACAAGCAAAAACAGTTGCTCGAATAAGAAACTGTCTTGGAAACCCAGAAAGTCTTCTTTCTGCTATGTATCAGGTGGGTGTGACATTTTGCCAGTTCCAAATGATTGACATTATTGTTGTAAAAGATACAATAATCAATTTGTAACTATTGGTGTGTCTTGGAAAAGATCCAAGATCTGATCACAAAAGGTACAGGTTACTGCTAAAATGGGCAGCATGGAAAGACTACAGTTGAAGGTATCTGATCAGGCCAAAAAAAAAATTAGGTTCGTTTTGGGTTGCCCGACCGTGTCTCCCGAATCGGCGCCGACCCTCAACATTTTATTGGGGTCGCCAAAAAAACTTTTTTTTTTCATGTTCATTTTTTTCGTTCATATACATGTAAGATGTAATATCAAGCAAACAATGCATATATATGCATGCATTTATTTCCCAAGAGACCAGAAATGGACCTATTTTTTATTTTGGCTTAATTTGCTTAAGTGTTTTTAAATTTTTAGTGTTACTTTTCAATTCATATCAGATACTGGTAATGGTAACATTGCGTTTGACTTCATTTGAACAAACAATTTACCTATCTATAGGAACTGGAAGTATTAAGAACAGTGATTGAGGGATTGGAGACTACTGAAGTGAACTGGATTGGTACCCATGAGCAGCCTCTTGTTGAGGACGTGAAGAAGCTTGTGGAACAGGTATGGCAGTGATCAGAATTACCTAGCATAGGCCTTGCACCAGTTGATTAGCCTGGCTCAGGGGAAAATAGCCTTAAAGCAGGTGTGTAAGGTGTTATCCCAGAATAGCCTGTGCAGTTTGCCTTAATGCATGTGTGTTTAGTGTGTACAGGCTAATTGTTTAAAGTTTCTAATGAATTTATACCTCAATTTTATTTCATAAATATCAAACAAAGTTTGTAACTATAATTTGTATGATTTTGTCCTGCTGTGTCAATATTTGTTGATAAAGAATCCCAGTTTGGTCAATTTTGTTGATACAAAATTACCAAATGTGCCATTTTATCAATTGAAAAAATCAAAATTTGACCAGACTCGTTTTCCCAAAATGGCCAGAAAAATCTGTGAACTCTTTAGTTGACTCATAATATATTACCCATTCTTTATAAAACTTAGTCAGAACATTTATCCCAATAATATCTCAGCAGAGTTCAAAACTGGACCACATGATGTAAGAACTAGTACAGCAGTGCAAATTAATGAACAAAATTTGAACACTCTAGAGGCTGAAACTTCTTGCTGAGCAAATTGGTGAGAACATTTATCCCAATTATATCATGGCCAAGATCAAAACTGAGTCATGTGGGGTCCAAAACTTTGGTCTCCAGGTCAAATTGAAGAATAATCTTGTGACCACACATGATGTCAAATTTGTGTGCGCGTTTTTGTCATGAAGTTCTCAGAACATTTGTTCAAATTCAGTCTCTTCAAAGTGACATATGGTTCTGGTCTATTAAAAAACATTACCACCATAAGGCAGGGCTGTTTTGTTTATAAACATTATAAAAATTCTGTTTACCCACTAATTATAAAACTTCCTCAGAACTTAAAATGTAATGTTATCATATCTGATTTTGGAAATTATTGAGGTTTGTTTCAAAACATGACTGTGAGGTGTTTGGGCCATTTTCCTCATGAGTCTTTAGAGATTCCTTGTGATAACTGTCTGCTCATAACAGTTAAGCTCACAGGGGTCTCAGGTGTTAAGTCATTCATATAATTAATTCTTAATTAGTGTGAAATGTTTTATAGGACTATGATCCAGGTAACATGAATAATATTGGAGCCTTATTCTGGAAAACAGGGCTTAATGCATGTGCATAAAGTATCGTCCCAGATTAGCCTGAGCAGTCCACGCAGGTGATGAGGGACAATACTTTCCGCTTTTATGGAATTTTTCATTTAAAGGAAGTATTTTCTATATGAAAATCAAGTCTAGGCCGAAAGTGTCATCTCTAGTAGGCATGTGTAGACTGCAAAGGCTAATCTGGGACAACACTATACACACGTGCATCAGACCCCATTTTATTTTCCCAGATAGGCTCATATTTAAACATTTACAAATTTGACACAGATTTATTAAAGTATGTATATTTTCCAGCTCAAGCTAGGAAGTGATATTGTAGAGATCCGCCATGGCGAGACAACTTGCGCTACTGATGATGACAGCGAGGCTATCAACCTTGACATGGTTGAAGAACGAAAGGACCTCGATTTTACTGATCTTCTGTGGAAGGTACATGTGAATATAAGCTGATCTCATTGTAACAGTGTTTGTATATACCTGTTTGTGGGGGTATTCTTTGCAGAGATGTGTTCCTTTGAATCTAGGCCAAGTTTGATGGTTACATCCTGGTACATGTGTTCTTTGTGTCACAACCAGTTTTCTGTTTATCACAACAAAACTTTATAAAAATGTTGATTTCACTTGGTGGAAGTGCCAGATGTTATTTTTAAGTATGGCACACGGCATGTTGCAGAGTAAGCAATTATGCAATTGATTTGATTAATTAACATGAAGCTTTGTCTTTGTGTGTAAGTGAACAACGAAAGTAAGAGACTATTCTTACTAGTACTTAAGGTTTGCACCTGCTTGAAATGAGCCTTTGCAGTGGAATTTTCATCTTTAATGACTTTTCATTGCTGTAAAAATGTGAGTTTGTATTAAAGGTTAGATATTGCTCGTTTTAAAATCCTAGTTATAAGATTGAGGTGTTGCAGACAGATAGGCGTGGCATCAGACAGGTTGCTTCCGGTCAATAACTTTGTTTGCCTAAACTTGATTTTTGCTTAGAAGAGACTTTCTTGAAAAGAAAAATATCATAAAGACAGAGTGTCGTCTCTGATCAGCATGTGTGGACGGCACAGACTAATCTGGGACTACACTTTATGCACATGCATTAAACCCTTTTTTCACAGAGTAAGGCCCATATTTATTTGCATCCATATACTGCAGTTACAAGGCATGAATAGAAATGTGGCACATCTTGATTATAAAGGTGCTGCTTTATGACTGGTTTAATTTTTATAATTGAATGTCATAGTTATTAATAAAATTGCATATTAAAACTTTTGTTAAACAAATAAATTCGTAAATGTTGCTTAATCGCTGACAAACTAGTTTGGTAAGACAGGAAAGAAATAAAAGCATGTGTTACAGTGTAAATTATCTCCTAATCCAGCTCTATAAGTTGAACCTTAGAAAATATAATATTCAAATCACTTTTAATATCAATTTTAAAGTATTTCACAGCATTAAATCATCAACATATATTTCCCAATTTTAGTCAAAAGAACAGGATATTTCCCAATACAAAAGGACCCGGCCCCATTCCCATAATGGTGAAAAAACACTGTGCTATGATGACTTTGTGGATATTCATATTGTTACCTTTGTTAAACAACAAGATATATATATTTATCCTGTCACATGCCTTTAAATCAGCCCGATAACCAGGTAATCTAATATCCCAAAAGATATTAGGCTAGATGACCACGTGACCTCGAATATCCGTCAGTTGCTATCCGCGCATGCGCATTCATTTACTATTTTCTATCAATAAAATATACTTTTTTCTATTAATAAAATACCAAATACATGTAAAGAAATGTTGTTTAAACATTATTATTTAAACAGCATAATTTCGTCTTTGTGTATTGAATTAATAACGAGTAACTCGATTTCTGTGAGTCTTAACAAGATGGAAGCTAGCCTAAGCCCTTTGCCTGATGTGACGTCACCATGTTTTTTTTGCGCGTGATGTTAACCATATTAAATATTTAAACACAAAATACTCGAAAACTAGATATTTTAGAAACATTTCAACGAATGTTGTAAATGTGACAGGATAAATAGAATAATAGGTTGGTGACGTGGATGGAGAATGGTTATCTGGCTCGTCAGAGGATCTTATCGGGTGAGCCGATTCCTCCGACTTGCCAGATAACCATTCTCCATCCACGTCACCAACCTATTATTCTCTATATGCTTCCTTAGCACTTGTTTTCAGTGATGTTTAATATTTTGTTGTTTTTCCAGATTTTACAAGGATGTACATCATACATGGAGCTCATTGAAACACTGAAGTACATAGTTGGAGAATTGCGAAAAGGCGATTTACAGCCATTCATTCACAGCTACAACAACACCACCGTTGGACAAATGGTGAAGGATTCCTATAGGGGCCAGCTGAGAGACCCGGTCCTGACAGGATTGAGCCCCCTGCAGTATCTGGCTGAGATGGGGGTGCAGAAGTTGACCAGAGACTACGTCCACATGTTCTTGTCAAAGAATCTCGCCAACATGGGCATGCTGGATTTCTACCTGAAAGGAAATCTGGAGTTAGAGGAGAAGCTGAACAGGCTGCGCAGGCTACAAGACACTCTGGAGACAGTCATGATGTTGAATAAGTACCTTACCCTGCCCCATGAGAGCCTCGCCAAGTGCTGCAGAGAAATGTTGAAGTTCTACGAGACCAATCAGATGAGCTCCTCCCACAGTTTTACTTTCAGCGTTCCAACCGCCTCCATCAGGAATGTTTTTGAAAAGTTTGCACCCACAGAATGGTCAGTGTGTAGTCAGAAAAAGGTGGGCTCATTCTGTGCGGAGAGACTGGCCTATCACTTCACCGCGGAGCAGGCGTTTGATTGGGTGAAGATGGAGGTGGATGCTGGAAGGTCGACCAGCACAGGGGATGAGGAGGAACCCAGCTACTTCCTTACCATTCTTAGAGACAGTGTGAGCATTCTGGCCTGAGTGACCATTCTTAGAGACAGTGTGAGCATTCAGGCCTGACTGACCATTCTTAGAGACAGTGTGAGCATTCTGGCCTGACTGACCATTCTTAGAGACAGTGTGAGCATTCTGGCCTGAGTGACCATTCTTAGAGACCGTGTGAGCATTCTTGCCTGACTGACCATTCTTAGAGACAGTGTGAGCATTCTGGCTTGACTGACCATTCTTAGAGACAGTATGAGCATTCTCTCCTGACTGACCATTCTTAGAGACAGTGTGAGCATTCTGGCTTGACTGACCTTTCTTAGAGACGGTGTGAGCATTCTCTCCTGACTGACCATTCTTAGAGACAGTGTGAGCATTATGGCATGACTGACCATTCTTAGAGACAGTGTGAGCATTCAGGCCCGACTGACCATTCTTAGAGACAGTGTGAGCAATCTGGCCTGACTGACCATTCTTTGAGACAGTGTGAGCATTCAGGCATGACTGACCATTCTTAGAGACAGTGTGAGCAATCTGGCCTGACTGACCATTCTTAGAGACAGTGTAAGCATTTTGGTATGATTGTAGACTTAATTATGGGTACACATAATGTAATGACATTGGTACTGGTACTGTTTAGTGTTTGTGTTTGATATGGTCAAGATTGCTGAGTTACTATTGCATATACATGTATAAACATCTGTCATGAAAGTTTTTTAATAGTGTTTCTATATTTATCAAATTGGTCCTATATAGGCCTTGACCATAATTGTTGCTGATTACTTTTGTTTTCTTTGGTATGGTTAAATGCATAGGTGGTTAGCGTGTGGCTATGATATTATTTAGCGAAAACATCATTTTGAATGAAAAATAATCATGTTATAATGAAAAATCAACTTTTCTGGAGAAGAAAAATTCACTATCAAATATATATAGAACAAGGTATTCAACTTGAAATCACCCGAAAACAGGGTGCATCGCTTTGAACAGCCATTACTTCATCAATTTTGCAGCCATTTTCACGAGCTTGGTCTTATTCAACGCATAAATGAATTTCCTTAGTGTTTCCTGGTTTTATGCTGTTTGCACATAGCCATTTTCACTTTGCTTCCGACAGGGAAAGGGTTAATATCAAAGCCACATGCTAACCACCTGTGGTAAAATGCCAACAAGAATTTAATCATAATTAAGCTCTCAACATGTTTTCATTTTTTTTCTGGTATGAATAAATTGTATTTACTTTAAATCTTTATTTACTGACTGCCACTTGAGAAGAAAATTCACCGTTTATTGGTTTTTGACAAATCCCGATTTCCACTTAGTCTTCTTTGTTCACTAATTTTGTGTTAAATTCTAAAACATGTTCACCATTAATGCTCTTATCAACTTATATGAGCCTTGTTATGGAAAAACTGGGCTATGTGCGTAAATTGTCATCCCAGATTAGCCTGTGCAGTCCGCAGAGACTAGTCTGGACAGTACTTTCAGCCTTGACTGGACTTTTAAACGAATATTTTCATAATATCCCAGGGCTATAGATAGCAAGCGTCTTTGCGTTATTACGCAATTAAAATAACCAAAAACGTCATTAAATTGAAAATAAATACAAATTTAATAACGTAATTCCCGTAAAAATACCTTACGTCACGAAACACAATTCTTACGAACACCGAGCGTATTTTATACACTGGTTATTTTCCGTACACAAATGTACCGGATAGTTTATATGCCGTCCTATGCAGAAAAGAAGGCAGTCTTTCCAGCTCTTATCAATCTTTGGGGGTATTATTGTAATTATTCGTAGACCCGTCCGATTTCTACTTTCATTTTCAAGGTATTCAACACAAAATGACCCGAAAACGGGGTGCATCGCTTTGAACAGCCATAACTTCATCAATTGTGCAGCGATTTTCACGAACTCGGTCTTATTCAACGCTAAAAATTAATGAACTTTGATAAAAAATTCAGTAATTGTTTGTTGTTATGTACAGGCACCTTTGGGAATTCCATTTGTATAAATAATATAGTAACTATAGTAGATTTTTATTATATTATATATGTCATTCCCTAAATTACCCAATTGAATTTAAAAAACGGGGTTGAAAAACACAATTAAGCTCAAAAGCAGGGGGTGAAGTATTTTGCTAAAATTCTATTGAATTTACAAAAACCCTATTGTTGTCAAAAACAGGGGGTAAATTACCCAATATACCCCAATAGTTATCTGAAGCCCTGATATCCCAAGTGTTGTCTCTGATTAGTCTATACAATCCTGACAGATTAATCTGGGACGTCAATTTACACACATGCATAACGCCCAGAGAAAGGCTTATATTGATTTCATTTGGGACAAGTCTGTAAAAAAGATCCTTTTGATCAGTAAACACCTAAGATTAAAAAGGAATATCCTTATTTTTTCATCATATTTCTTTACATATCCCACATGATTGTTTCAGTATGTAGATCATAACTCACAAGGAATATGTAGCGTTATGAACAATTACTAAAATTATAATCATTGTGCCACTTAAAGAAACGTTGAATAATACTGTATTTGTATACCCATTTTTGATTGTTTGGCAATATTCATGTGACCAAACATGCCTTGTTATAGTTTTTATGAGGTATTGTTCCTGTTACAGTCACACTTCAATTATTATGCCCCCCTTCGAAGAAGAGGGGGTATATTGTTTTGCACATGTCGGTAGGTCGGTCCGTCCACCAGATGGTTTACGGATGATAACTCAAGAGCGCTTAGGCCTAGGATCATGAAACTTCATAGGTACATTGATCATGACTGGCAGATGACCCCTATTGATTTTCAGGTCACTAGGTCAAAGGTCACAGTGACTCGAAACAGTAAAATGGTTTGCGGATGATAACTCAAAAATGCTTAGGCCTAGGATCATGAAACTTCATAGGTACATTGATCATGGCTGGCAGATGACCCCTATTGATTTACAGGTCACTAGGTCGAAGGTCAAGGTCACAGTGACTCGAAACAGAAAAATTGTTTCCGTATGATAACTCAAGAACGCTTACTTCTAGGATCATGAAAATTCATAGGTACATTGATCATGACAGACAGATGACCCCTATTGATTTTCAGGTCGCTAGGTCGAAGGTCAAGGTCACAGTGACTCGAAACAGTATAATGGTTTCGGGATGATAACTCAACATTTGTTGTTTCAAGGAAGTCCCTTTGTACAAGAAAATCCAGTCTGTTCTGCCAGATAGCCTGTGCAGACTGTGCATGCTGATGTGAAAGATACTGTAGACACATGCATTAAGCCCAGAATTCCCAGAGACCAATTAATTGAGTCGTGTTCTGAGAAAACTGGGCAAAATGCATGTGAGAAAAGTGTCGTCCCAGATTAGCCTGCTCAAACTAGATTTTAGTTTAAAGTGACTTCCTTTAAACGAAAAATACCATTAAAGTGGAAAGTGTCATCCCTGCGGACTGCACAGGCTAATCTGGGAGGACACTTTACGCACATGCATTTTGCCCAATTTTCACAGTACACGACACAATTGTTTAAGCTAGTCATATATCTCTTATATTGTTTCATGGTCATTGTTAAACTACCAAAGTGACTCAGCGCCCTTTTATTAATATTTGCTGTTTAGATTGAAACAATAGAATCTTGTTATTGTCGAGTGCTTTTTTAAGAGACACTTGAGTCCATTGTCTCATCAGATATATGAATTTTGTTGATGCAATATCTGACATATGTTACAACATGAGGTTTGTAAAAATGGACAGATCACTAAACAAGAGGAGTCTTGCGGATATTAATTTAAAGATCTGTTTTCTATTGTTTAGCATTTTGATGTTTATATATAAATTATACAGGTTTTGATGACTATGTTTTTAGAGGATGAGAAAGCATTATGCAAAAGAAATTGATATGGTATCCATGAAATGTGTATATCATTTTTGCATGTTTAAGTACATGTATGTTGAATTTAGAAAACTTTTCTCAAGGGTAAATTATGCTAGTAGAGATCACGAGAATCGGATGAATGTTGTGAGAGCTGTACAAGTATCTAATACACATATACCACTGCAATCTATGTTTGTATTAGGCAAATTAGAAAAAAAAAAAATTGTCATGAACAATAAGGTGCTTTGATAAAAGTAATGGGTACTGGTACTTCATAGTACCTGTACTTTTTGTCTACGATGTAAAGATAATTGATTAAGTATTTAATGTTCAAAACATGTGTGCTTTTGTTTACCCCAATTTGAACTTTGTGTTATAGCCTGATATAGATATGTTCATTTGTTCACATAGTGAATATTTTGTTAGTGTTAAAATAGCTTGGTATACTTGCTAACACTATTTCATCACACATGTATGTTGTTGTCTTTCTTCCTCTCTGTTTATTTATAATACTCTAACAATAATTGTAAGGAAGTGGCTACAGGTACGGATCCGTACCTCTAGAATCTGGTTCTAGAGGTACGGATCTGTATCTCTAGCCAAACCACTGGGGTTTTGCTACAGGTACGACTTCCCGTTTTCACATATCGTGTGTCCTTGTTCATAGTTAAAGGGGCCTTTTCACGTTTGGGTAAATTGACAAAATTGAAAAAAGTTGTTTCAGATTCTCAAATTTTCGTTTAAGTTATGATATTTGTGAGGAAACAGTAATACTGAACATTTACCATGCTCTAAAATAGCCATTAAATGCATCTGTTGACGATTTTAAAACCCGAAAATTATAAAGCGTTGCAACGCGAAACATATTAATAATTTGGAGAGTTCTGTTGTTGTCGTTATATTTTGTGAAACTACGAGGATTGATTATATGGAGTATAAAATAACCCTGACATTGTGTTTGGAAGGATGGCCGAGTGGTCTAAGTGAGAGACTTTTTACTCCAGGACTCCAGGGGTCAGTGGTTCGAGCCCTGCTGAGGGAAGTCTTTTTAAGCTCACCTGTCACGAAGTGACATGGTGAGCTTAAGTTACAGTGTGATGTCCGGCGTCCAATGTGCGTGCGTGTGTCCGTCAACAATTTGTTTGTGTAGACAGTAGAGGTCACAGTTTTTTTATCCAATCTTTATGAAATTTGGTCAGAATGTTTATCTTGATGAAATCTTGGTTGGGATTGTATATGGGTCATCTGGGGTCAAAAACTAGGTCACTAGGTCAAATAATAGAAAAACCTTGTGTAGAAAATAGAGGTCACAGTTTTCATCCAATCTTTATGAAATTTGATCAGAGTGTTTATTTAGATGAAATCTGGGTTGGGATTGTATTTGGGTCATCTGGGGTCAAAAACTAGGTCACTAGGTCAAATAATAGAACATTAACAACCTTGTGTAGGCAATAGAGGTCACAGTTTTCATCCAATCTTTAGTAAATTTGGTTAGACTGTTTATCTTGATAAAATCTGGATTGGGATTGTATTTGGGTCATCTGGGGTCAGAAACAAGGTCAAATCATAGGAAAACCTTGTGTAGACAACATAGGTCACAGTTTTCATCCAATCTTTATGAAATTTAGTCAGAATGTTTATCTTGATGAAATCTGGGTTGGGATTGTATTTGGGTCATCTGGGGTCAAAAACTAGGTCACTAGGTCAAATAATAGAACAACCTTGTGTAGACAATAGAGGTCACAGTTTTCATCTAATCTTTATGAAATTTGGTCAGAATGTTTTTCTTGATAAAATCTGGGTTGGCAATGTATTTGGGTCATCTGGGGTCAAAAACTAGGTCACTAGGTCAAATAATAGAAAAACCTTGTGTAGACAATAGAGGTCACAGTTTTCATCCAATCTTAATGAAACTTGGTCAGAATGTTTATCTTGATCAAATCTGGATTGGGATAGTTTTTGGGTCATCTGGGGTCAGAAACTAGGTCACTAGGTCAAATCATAGGAAAACCTTGTGTAGACAATAGAGGTCACAGTTTTCATCCAATCTTTATGAAATTTAATCAGAATGTTTATCTTGATGAAATCTGGGTTGGGATTGTATTTGGGTCATCTGGGGTCAAAAACTAGGTCAAATAATAGAACAACCTTGTGTAGACAATAGAGGTCACAGTTTTAATCCAATCTTTATGAAATTTGGTCAGAATTTTTATCTTGATGAAATCTGGATTGGGATTGTATTTGGGTCATCTGGGGTCAAAAACTTGGTCACTAGGTCAAATAATAGGAAAACCTTGCGTAGACAATAGAGGTCACAGTTTTCATCAGATCTTAATGAAATATGGTCAGAATGTTTGTCTTGGTAAAATCTGGGTTGGGATTGAATTTGGGTTATCTGGTGTCAAAAACTAGGTCACTAGGTCAAATCATAGAAAAACCTTGTGTAGACAAAAGAGGTCATAGTCTTCATCTGATCTTAATGAAATATGGTCAGAATGTTTTTCTTGGTAAAATCTGGGTTGGGATTGAATTTGGTTCATCTGGTGTCAAAAACTAGGTCACTAGGTCAAATCATAGAAAAACCTTGTGTAGACAATATAGGTCATAGTTTTCATCTGATCTTAATGAAATATGGTCAGAATGTTTATCTTGATAATATCTGATTTTGGATCGTATATGGACCATCTGGGGTCAAAAATTAGGTCACTGGACCAATTCTAGTAAAACCTTGTGTAGATGAAAGAGGTCTCAGTTTTCATCACGTCTTAATGAAATTTTGTCAAAATGTATTAATTAATGAAATCTGGCTTGCGATTGTATGTGGGTCTGATAGAATATAAGTTGATGCAGCAAGGTTAGTCTGGTGAGCGATTCATGGCCCTCACGGCCCTCTTGTTTTCTTTTTAAAATTGTATTGTTGATGTTTTACTGGAGCTTTTCATATCCAATGTCAACATTTATCAATACAAAGCATTTAATGACAAACTTTAAAATCTGTGAAAAGGCCCCTTTAATTATAGTAAATATATAAGTGTATATCATGTATACAAAATTGTACCTATGTTTATAATTAAAACATGTTTAAAGCTCATGAAGTGTTAACATTTTCCTGGTAATAGAAAGTTTATTGACTTCATTCCTTGATAAAGAACAATGGTACCAACATGTGGAACATCAAATATCAGTTTGTGTGCAGGAGATGGTGGATACAGCAATTTGGTACGTAATAATGCTGTGTTTGCGACAGGAGTGTACTGATGAAGAAAATAAGTAAATGGTTTCAACCAAAGTGTCCAGTATATTTATGATATTATGATCATATTCAACTTTCTTATTCTAGATGAGTGACAAAACATAGCTATCAATTCCGGACATCAAGCCCTATATCGTTTCCCAGTAAATTGTTGATTTTGTACAACACCTTCAAGGAAAGAAATTATAAAAAGACACATCGAATGGACTCAGTTTATGTAAACTGTGTACGGATGATTGGTATTTTATTATAGATTATAATAAATGACATACAATGTAAATTAAACTACCACGTCTTATACATCCTCCGTGTAATATCGTAGGCCGTCTATGATGAGGATCGTTATGTCTTGATGTGGCTTGTAATCAATCAATATGGGAACAGTTTACTGGGAACCCTTTCGTAACAAACCTATATAATGTTAAAATATAAACTCAATTTAGTCGTGTAGTGTTATTTATGCTGTTTTAGACTGACACTTGCAATGAACATGTTTGTTTAAATCTGTGTGGGTATCGCTAAAGTCTTACTCTGGCATTGAAAACGAATTATACTTACGAGACGGGTACAAGTGCATCATACCGGCCAATCCTTAACGACACTTTCCTCCTAAACTTGATTTTTGATAAGGAGATACTTCATTTAAACGAAAAATACCAAGTGCCTTTGCGCACGTGCCAAAGCCGCATGCACTACGCACAATTTTCACAGAGCGCGGTATAACTGATGGTCCCAAAAGAAACATAATTTGCTGTAAAATAAAGGGCGAATATACGTTGCTCGTGGACGTTTTGTGTACGCAAACTTAAATGTTCACAGCGAGTTGTTAAGGGAATTTAAACAAGAAATATCTTTTTAAAAGATATACGGCGTTGATTGCGGTTGCAGTTAATGAAAGGTAAAGACTTCAATGAATGAGATCAAAGATAGCGAATGTCTTTTTCTGTGCAGTTCTTAGCTGCAGCAAACGCAGTACGGGATGATACGCGGAGTTTTCGCGGCTTATTTTACATTATTACATATTGCTGGTCATAAACGTATAGATACAAAACAGAAAACCAAAAGAAGAATGGAAGTGAAATTAAAACATATGAGTCAACCGGCCACACGCGAAGTATCCGTATATATTTTAAATATTAATACGAGCGTTCTTCGAACAAACCTGTTTTAGTGGTTTGTCTGGCGTTGCTATTTGATTCGATTTTTAACAATATCGAGAATTATTGCGCTCCTGCTTAATTCATTAGTCAATATGATGGCATAATTCTTGTTAAATTAATTAAAAATAATATTTATCATGGTATTGTTGTAAAACACATTAAGAATCTATTATTGACATACCATATGATATCGCTGGATATCTTCATTTAACATCTGTCTGGTCTAAAGAAAACTCCAGTTCACCTAGTCCACGCTATAGCGTCTTTATTATGTAACGATTATTTTCCTGGCCGCGAACTCCGATCAGCACATAGGGTAGGGACGCAGCGATGACCTGTATGTAAACTCTAACATTCACACACAGTGGCCGCAAATTGACCCGATATACCTCGCGAGTTGAAATGCAATGCATTAAAGTGAGTCTTCGCTTCCACTGCTCTCTATACTTTAACATGTTAACATGTTGACAGAAATATGCAAGTTAGTAATAAATATGAGAAAATAGCCTTTAAGTGCAAACGTTCTCGCGCTGAAAATCTTCTGAAAATAAAAGGTGGACGCACAAACTGTATTGATGTCGAGATTGAGTGTAAAACTGTTCTATCTATTAAGCCTTTTCATTAGATATAAAATTGTTTCATGCTGAACACGCAGTAAAACAGTGTTACAAAGACGCGGACATGTTTCCAATGATCTGGTCGTATTCTCAAATCAGCCAATGCAGTCAATGAAGTGTATTCATCTGTACTTGGCCGCGGGAAGTTTTATTTGAATTCTATCGGACGCTAACAAAGGTCAGGCTAAGGTGAAAAGCTGGCTTAATACAGCTTACGCCGAAAAAATATCAATCTTCGACTACCCAATAGACCATAGTTCCTTTCAAACTGATGACTTCCGGTTGCTATATAATGCCGTTATCAAAACATTATCAATCTATCATTTGAAGTAAGAATATCGTTCAGTTAGAAAAAAATATTGGAAATAAATGGTTATGTGTTTGCTTACCTTTTAACTATGTATAATATTGATGCTGATTAGTCATAAAAACAAGTTCGAAAAAAGAAGATATAAAACTAATGATATACATTTTGTATGTTTAAAGCTAACATAAAATCGCTGCCGTGCGTTGGTTTTAATACTTCATACCCCTTTTAACCTATGTCCCTCAATGCCGAGATCTAGAGCTATTGAGTAATATAAATAAAGATCCTTGCATCATGAAATTAAACCGGATAGATATCTCGATGTTATGAATACTTTGCGATATTAAGATGTACTACGGGAAACCAGTCTATTCATTTTGATTAGCACGCTTTATAAATGTTTTGAGTATACTTAATATAGATATAATGCAACGGTATTAATTCATACATTTTACCGTTGTCTGGAGTAGTATTCATAGGCGAAAGGAAACTGAGAATTAACGTCAGGTTCGTGAACATGCTTCTTATACTTTTTAGGCTTTTTAATAGCTATTTTCAGGCTTACATATGAGCCACGCTGTGTGAAAAGGGTGTTGAATAAATGTGCGTTGAGTGTCGTCCCAGATTAGCCTTTGCAGTCCGCACAGGCTTATCAGGGACGACACTTTCCGCATAAACTTGATTTTAACTAAGAATAGACTTTCTGTAAACGAAAAATATCATAAAAGCGGGAGCGATTAGCCTGTGTGTACTTCACACGCTTATCTAGGGTGACACTTTACGCACATTCATTAACTCCCCCTTTTACAGAGCACGGCCATAAGAACTGAGCATGTAAAAGATACGCTAGTGCCCCACCATTCCTAGCTGAGTGTAAATACGATTGAAGTTTCGCTTTCTGTTCAGGTTTTGTTTGTTCGTCTATCATGTCTTCTGTATGTTCATCAATAGTAATGATGACATTACCAACAGCCCTCTAAAGATTCTCACAAATACATTTTAATTTAGGTAGAATTAATAAGTTAAATATGTTAACGTGCATGCTAATTGTAATTATTATGTTATTTCAAGCCAGTGCTTTCATTAAGTACCGATACTGTGAAGACTGCTATATTTAAAAAAATCCGGCTAATTGGGAAATGTGACGATCCACGTGATAATCACACTAGGCTTTCATGTTAAGTCGCCCAGTTCTTGAAACAAGCCTGCTCTGAAAAACGGGGTTTCATGCTTGTGCGTAAAGTGTCGTCCAAGATTAGCCTGTGCAGTTGTTTACAGGAAGTCTCTTTATAGCATTTTTTAGGGTTTAAGCGTCGTCCCTTATTAATATATATGGACTGCACATGGTAATATGGGACGACGCTCTACGCGCATGCATTTAACGTCGTTTTCTCTTAGCATGACTCGTTTGTATTTTGAGGACGCACTAACAATTCGTGCCCATTCGTATACCTCTGAATGCAAACAAAGTACGGGACATATTCTCGCGTCGCGGTCATGCTGAGTGTACAAGTTCTATATTAAAGTTGGTTAAAGGTCAAACATTGTAATGTAAGCATACGATATTGTCCGCAGCATAATTTTCGCCAACAATTAAGGGAGGATCTTGTATAAAATCATTCGCAGCAATGTTAATTTGTGAGGAGTGTCGCGCACAAAAACAATATCAATGTCACACTTAAAGATGAATTGTCAACTTCAGATTTAAAGCCATCGATCTTGAATAAAGCAAATAATTATATATAACATTACACGAATGAGTCGCGCTCTAAGAAAACGGGGTAAAATGCATGAGCCTAAAGTGTCGTACCAGATTAGCCACTGCTGTCCGCACACGTTAATCGCGGACGACACTTTCCGACATTGTGATAGTGTTCGTTTAAAGAAAAGTCTCTTCATAGCAAAATTTGAATTTAGACGGTAAGTGTCGGCTCAGATTAGCCTGTGCAGCTGCATAGGCTCATATTGGAAGACATTTTACGCACATTCATTTAATCCCATTTTCACGCGCAAGAACCTGGCATATAGGTCCCTAGGAGATCGGCGTAAGCGGTGGATTGTCGTCTGCGTCATGCAAAAACTTTCATCTAGCGCTCTTCTCAAGCTGTACTGAAAAAAAGTTGTATTCTTACATTAGTAAATAATGCAAGGTGGTATAAACTGCTAAACATATGTCAAATAACAAATTATTGAATTGTATTTCTGGTATTATATAACATTATAGATCAGTATTATTTTGAATACTATAAGGCAATACATACAGCATTTGTTTTAAATACGTTTGTGTTTGTTAGTTTTTGAAATCGGCAAAAAAAGTGTATGTATCATGTCCAGTGGCAAGGAAATAGCTAAAAGTCTCTAAATTACGTTCATTATTTTGAATATCGACTGTCCGGCATTTCCCGACTTTCGCGCTTAGCATCGTCTGCGTCTGTAATTTGGAACGCATGAAGTGCTTATAAAAGTGTCTCCGTTCTATGCCTAGTGATTGAATAAGTGATTCATATGAGGATCATATCATACATGCTCCAAACTATTCATCACAATCGATATGTGTGTATAATGACATTCCATTCCAATTTAAGTGGAATGGAACCATTTTCGAACTCAGAACATATGTATATCATTAGAACACAGTTTAAATTAAGCGCAAGTTTGCCAAGTTTGGTAAAGATTGCGGAAAAATTTGAATTCCATAGTGTCGCCACAGAAGGAATGTAAACTGCCATGCCCCCCTCCCCCCCCCCCCCCCCCCCCTGCTCCCCCCTGATTTAAAAGTTTGTTTACCGTCTCGGATTCAATTGCGAACTCAGCTGAGGTATCATTAAAACAAATGAGCCGCACTCTCAGAAAACCGGGTATATTACAGCCCCGTAGTATCAAATGCAGTCAACACAGGCTGATCAGGGGCGACACTTTTTTCAAGGAAGTATCCTCAAATGGAAATCAAGTATAGACGGAAAGTGTCGACTCTGATTAGTTTGTTCGAACTGCATATAAGACACTTTACGCACATGCATTAAGCCCGGGTTCCAATGTTCTTTCTAAGTTTCATGAGATTATACAAAATGTGACTTATACAAAATGTGTTCACAGGATTTTACTACAGTCGTATAAGTAAAACCGCTCCGTGGTGGTCGTGTTTTACAATGTACCGGAATTTTTTTCGTATTCAACCTAAAATCACTAGAAAAATGTCCTGACCAAATTTCATATCATGATGAGTAGGTTAAACTATGACTTCTATAGTGTTCTTACGGTTTTGCTATAGTTTTACAAAGAAAACTACATCGCTCCTCTTGCAGTCATGTTTGTCAAAGAACCGGACTCGGTCATGGCATCATTAGAAAAAACATTCTGAATAAGTTGATTGATGATTGGGATATTGGCTTTTTGTACCATTAGAGTAGTGAGATTTTCCAAATTCCACTCCATTCCGGAGAAAGTCTAATCCGGTATACCGGTAAAGGTCTCTTTGATTGGGACTGCGGTTACATCGGACCGCAATAGGGATCGTGAAGAAAAAGTACACCATTACATGTCAGACTTATAATTTTGTTTTGGAAGTTCGGTGGATAGCTGCTTTAATTATTACTGCAGCACTTGGTCGCAAGTACAGTTATGCACTTAATCTACAGATGCCTTAACAGTATTTATTTATTTCTCAAAACAATAACCATTAATTTTTGTCAAGTATGTATGATTTTATAAAAAAAGTGTGATACACACACGTGCTATTTTCTTAAACGGTCTTTTCAAAATACTGATCCAACGAATGTTCGCTACTTAAAATGTATAATAATTGAGTTTAAACGATAAAATGCTCAAATGCTCATTCGTGTGCGCCGTCAGTGAGCAGTTCGAGTAGTAGTAGTAGTAGTAGTAGTAGTAGAAGTAGTAGTAGTAGTAGTAGTAGTAGTAGTAGTAGTAGTAGTAGTAGTAGTAGTAGTAGTAGTAGAGTAGTAGTAGTAGAAGTAGTAGTAGTAGTAGTAGTAGTAGTAGTAGTAGTAGTAGTAGTCGTAGTAGTAGTAGTAGTAGTAGTAGTAGTAGTAGTAGTAGTAGTAGTAGTAGTAGTAGTAGTAGTAGTAGTAGTAGTAGTAGTCGTAGTAGTAGTAGTAGTAGTAGTAGTAGTAGTAGTAGTAGTAGTAGTAGTAGTAGTAGTAGTAGTAGTAGTAGTAGTAGTAGTAGTAGTAGTAGTAGCAGTAGCAGTAGTAGTAGTATATAGTAGTAGTTGTAGTAGTAGTAGTAGTAGTAGTAGTAGTAGTAGTAGTAGTAGTAGTAGTAGTAGTAGTAGTAGTAGTAGTAGTAGTAGTAGTAGTAGTAGTTGTAGTAGTTGTAGTAGTAGTAGTAGTAGTTGTTGTAGTAGTTGTAGTAGTATAGTAGTATGAAATGCGATCCTTATTTATGGCAAGGAACACATTACCAAACAGTAAGACACAAACGTACATAACAAACGCACACACATGCGCACAACTTGGGAGTCTCAAACCTAACACTTAGGCCAAAGCTGTTCACATTTAAACGAATGGGTCCACAAAAAGTAACAACTACAAATATAGGGCAAATGAATACGTCTGTGGTCACCGATTTAGAGCGACCAGTTCAAATACTTCGACAAATCAATCAAATCATCTCCCTATTCGCCATATAAAATTGTGATTTCTGAATCCTATTCCAATAGCATGTTTTACAATACAAAAACTTAATTGATGACGGTCGATAGATTTATAGATCTAGCTAAATATTCACACACCAATTAATTAATTACATAAAATAGTTTTAACTGTTCCGTAATTCAATCTTTGTGTTAAACAATAATTGAAAGATTTTGTTTTAGACAAAATAGTATGTCGTTGAAGAAATGTACAGTCTTGATTGTAAGGTGCGCTTGTCGATTTGTCTTTCCCGCCATCTTACTGACGCATGCGCATTGCAAACCTCGTGAAAAAATTCTGACCCTGACATCAATGGACGGACGACTTTTGTTCTGATATTAAAATCACTGTTTGTTCTCTGCGCTTCCAGTGTTATGGAACAAAAATAGTCATCAAGTTATCAACAACAGGCGTCGCAGTTACAGCATACAGGTAAATATTTTGCAAAGGATTGAGCTAAGACGATTAAGACTGTCGTCGCAAAAGTAAAGACCACGTTCTAAAAACCGTGCAAATCAAAACATTGTGGTGTCGTCACAAGTTCTCTATGAGCAATGTTACAGTGGACTGTGGATACTGTGTAATAGTAAATGTCGTATAATAAAAAATTGCAAGTCTTTGGTCTACTTTCAATCACTGTACAATTGCGACTTGGTAAATTTACCCGTAAATTTCACGAGTTTAAACATCACGTGTCGGAAAAAAATCGTTTGCAGATATTTGCTATGAAAATGATCGTCGTTTTGTTTCTGTTATTACAATTATCTTAAAATATGTTTATGTGTTATATGGATGCATGAAAAATAATGAACATGGACATTGCTTTACCCCACCCACTTTCTTTTTGCCAGATAGAAAAGTGGACATCTGTGTATAGAAATGACAGCTGTATTTTGTTTTTTGACTTTATGCCATGATATCATTTTAAATTTTATATTCTTCATATTTAAAATAATATGACATTCTGAAGTTTTACCCCCCACTATCTTAATTTATGCAAGTCAGATGATGTTAAAGGGAAATCACTCTTCAGTTTCTTGACATTTCCTGTATTTAGAAATAGTTACAATTTGTATGCATGTTTAAATTGTAATAATTATTTATGACATTGTGTACAAACAGGGGTTTTTTTTACTAAGAAAGTGACGCCAATATTCGGCGTCTTCCCCTACCAGAATTTTCCCCCTAAAACTACCATTTCCCCTCCAAAAATATAATTTTTCATCAAAATATAATATTTTACCCTCAAAGAAATCTTTTTTTTTTCTTTTGGGAAGTCGACACTTATCTAATTTGTATCATGTACAACCATCTCGCTCTCCCTCTCTCCCGGCGAACACTCAAATCTGGGAATCCCAGTGATTCTATATATAGCTCTTAAATTACGTCATGGAAACCGGGCAACTAATCGTATTAATCATGTGACTATTTTACTGGATTCCGGTCTTGCGCGAGAAGGGTGTTTACCTGAAATACCTGAAACCAGTTGAATTTTCATCCGGGTTATGTGAAAGCCAAGACATAAACGTTAAAACAGAAAAAAGTCACACAATTGGCGTTCATACACGAACAAGTAAAACATTCGGACTCGGAAAATATTAATTGCGTTGACGCAATTTTTAAGAATGAATCATCAAAAACCGTTGAAACCCAGCAGGATTCGGAGGTACATGTAATCAACATCGATTAATACTGTCGGATTATTGTGAAATTGAAAGTAGACAATCGGCAGCTGCCGCACCTTTCCCTTCCAATATACTGTAGCAGATCTAGATCGTCAACCCATTCATCATGAAATTGAAATCACAATATTGACATCGTTCCCCGGCCCCAGCTGAAAACATTTCCCATTATTAGATCTACCCCTGCAACTTTATTTAGGACTCTTACTTTAATATCATACTTGTTCATGTGTTTAAGAACAAAAAGGTCAGAGACATGCCTCTTTTTCTAAAAAAAAACCTGAAGTCTGTAGGCGAGTTACAGACATTGAAATGAACAGTTTTTATTTTTTCCCCAAATATGTCTCTTTCGCGCTCGATTTTCCCCTTTTACCCAGCGTCCAGTGTCTTCCCCTTTTTCTAAAAAAAACCCTGACAAAGTAAGACTTAATACAATAACTTAAATAAGGTTGTTTTATTAATTTATCTATTCATTTCAAGTGTTTTCATAGTTATAAATCCTCATTGTTTAGAATGTTTTTGTTTTTTTTAGAAACGCTATCCTCTTGAACATTTAAAGCACTGTTTCCGCAAACCATTTAGAGAACAGAGTTTTATTCCCAGAGTTACCTTTTTATATTCCGATACAATTTGACATCACTAGAACTAGTACAAAGTTTTGTGGCTATGGCTTTGCATTTACAGGTTTTTTTTTCCACTTTTTGGGAAGATAGCCCATGGCTTTGGAATTGGGAATTTTATCGGCATTTTCATGAAATTGGGAAAATAAATTCATTAGCCTTTTTTTCCACACAAAAAGTCCACTGATTAGGGAAATACTAAATTTGATATAACTCTTTACAATCATTCAAATTAAAAGAAAAAAATCATATAATACTTTGTTAGATGTAATTGAATTACAATTGAGATAAAATACACATAAGACTTCTTTCTAAAAAAATTTTTTTTTTTTTTTTTTTTTTGGAAATTGGGAATTTTTTGCCACATTTTGGGAAAAAAGTATACTTTTTGGGATTGGGAACATAGCCGAATTTCGGCTATAAAATCGGGCCAAAAAAAACCCTGATTTAGGTTGATAGAATTACAAGTGCATCAATTTTAGGACTTATATGAGATGCGTGTGAAAATGGTCAATTACTTGCTTTCAAAGATCAGACTTTTTTTCGCACCGCTTTTGAATTATGATCAGTTTAATATACATTAGAGAAAAACTTTATTGGGACGGATGATCTCTAAATTCTGACTTTTTGATCAAACTTACAGAACATACTAAACATTCAGATATAAGTTAAATGGTGATATCTTAAAACTCTTCATTTTTATACTTAAAAACCCTTTTTTCAATTATCTTATTGCCTTACCAATGTAACCATCATTTGGGAATTTGCAGAATAGCTTTTGGAGAAAAACACTACTTTTTGTGCTCCCAGTAGGGTTGCATATAGTAGTTAGACTGACTGACATTCCTTACTGAGCTGATTTTTGGTATGTGAGTGTACCTACCTACATGACCTACAGATTAAGTGGGAGTTTTGTTCAGGTCCATTGTTGTTTTTAGCTCACCTGAATGCTCAGGTGAGCTTTAGTGACCGGTCTTTGTCAGTCGTATGTCCGTCCGTCTGTCCGTAAACATTTGCTCGTAAACACTCTAGAGGCCTTATTTCTTGTCCCATCTTGATGAAACTTGGTCAGAAGCTTTGTTCCAATGTAATCTCGGCCGAGTTCGAAACTGGGTTGTGCCGGGTCAAAAACTAGGTCACTAGGTCAAAAAAAGAGAAAAACCTTGTAAACATTGTAGAAGTCTCATTTCATGCCCAATCTTCATGTAACTTTGTCAAAATGTTTGTCTTAATGATATCTTGGTTGAGTTCAAAAGTGGTTCCGATCCGTTGAAAAACATAGCCGCCAGTGGGCGGGGCAGTTTTCCCTATTTGACTATAGAGAAACCTTGTAAACACTCTAGAAGTCACAATTTTTGCCCAATCATCATGAAAGTTGGTCAAAACATTGGTTTTATTGATATTGTGGACGAGTTTGAAAATGGTCTGGATCGGTGAAAAAACATGGCGGCCAGTGGGCGGGGCATTTTTCTCTATGTATATAGTGAAAACATGTGAACACAATAGAAGTCATATTTTTAGCCCAATTTTCATGAAATTTGCTCAGAACATTTGTTTCCTTGATACGAGAGTTGAGTTAAAAAATGGTTCCGGTCAGTTGAATAACATGGCTGCTGGGAGGGGGGCAGTTTTATCATTATGTCCCCCCCCATGCCCTTTCGAAGAAGAGGGGGTATATTGTTTTGCTCATGTCGGTCCTGTCCGTCCACCAGATGGTTTCCGGATGATAACTCCAGATCTGTTTACTTCTACATATTCGCCGTAGTTACTTAGGATTATTTGGCTAAGCTACGCACTACAGATTTGTACTGAAAAACTACGGATCCATCGATCAAAATGATCAAATTTCAGATTTTAATCGTACTTTTGCTTATTTTCGGTCTTTGTAGGTAATTTATCAATCATAATCATTTTGGCGCTTGTGTAGTAAGAAACGTTAAAATTCAAGCCGTCCGGGGAACGAGTGCTGATTGAGCTTGTCGAGTCGTCACCGAATGACAACTGACTTGCGTATTGCTTCGCAAATTAAGCTGAATATATACGATTTTACGTTTGTATCCAGTATACACATCTCTCTCTTTTGCGGAGAATACCGACGATAGTCGATGTATCGGGATTGGGCACGCCTGTTTTTACACACGTCCAAGATGGCTGCAAGCAGACGAGAAATTGCGATAAACGGCAAAAATAATAAATAACCATTCAAATTAACAACGGATATCATATGATCATTAGGGAATAATGTAATGCGTGTGTCAATTAACGCAAAATACTACGTTTGAGATAAAGAAACAACAACAAATATTTATCAGAAATCTGCACAGTGAATGTGCGTCACGGAAACGAGTGTTGGAAAATTGGTGTTCAGTCTACTCACAAAGTTAAAGCATTTATTATAATAAGATGAGTATCATTCGAAAATGGAATGGGACAAACATGATTTGATTTATATGTTAGTGGGCCTGTGTATACTCAGATTCATATGCATATTCTGCTTTATTATGTTTGTTACGCTGCACAGTTTAATGAAATAGCATTGAAATGAGGTTGTCAAGTGCAAAATATTGAATGGTAAACAAATAAAATATATTATTTTAACTCCATTTAATACATCATTAACACAACAAGAAAACTAAAGGGTGTTTGTCAATATTTGTTTATGTTTTCCCCTTTTGATATTTAATTTAAAAAAATACTGAATTAAATTAATAGCTACTATTAAAGAGCTTATGATCAAATGGTGTATTTAAGAATCTATAGATTATTGCAAGTTTAATATGCATGTGGATGGATATTACCTAAATATTGTCTTCATTGTTAGAAGACGTTAAATCAGCACTTTATAATATAAAAATGCTGTCAAACATGCACTTAAAAACAATTTTAATTCTGTTACTTATAATCATATTTATAATGCTCAATGTTTCCCAATTTCATGGTTTATCCCGCTTTTTTATCCAATTTCATGCTTTATCACGCTAAATTTCCCAATCGAAATTGCACAGGCTGTAACAAATAAAAGCAAAAAAATCACATAACAGATTTAATTATTAGCAAGTAAATTCATCTAATGTTTTATGTACTGTAAAACTGATATGTGACCCAGTCATGCTGTTTTAATGCTCAAAATGATTGAAAAGGTTAAAACTACTGACAACAGCCCAAAACTACAGAGAGATGCCCTCCATACTACTGAGAAGCAATCGGTAGGTTAAACAGGTTTGTAACTCAAGAGCGCTTATGCCAAGGATCATGAAACTTCATAGGTACATTGATCATGACTCGCAGATGACCCTATTAATTTTCAGGTCACTAGGTCAAAGGTCAAGGTCACGATGACCCAAAATAGTTAAATGGTTTCCGGATGATAATTCAAGAACACTTATGTCTAGGATCATGAAACTTCATAGATACATTGATCATGACTCGCAGATGACCCCTATCGATTTTCAGGTCAAAGGTCAAGGTCACGGTGACTCAAAGCAGTAAAATGGTTTCCGGATGATAACTCAAGAACGCTTATGCCTAGGATCATGAAACTTTATAGATACATTAATCATGACTTGCAGATAACCCCGATTTTCAGGTCACTAGGTCAAAGGTCAAGGTCGCGATGACCCGAAATAGTAAAATGGTGTACAGATGATAACTCAAGAACGCTTAGGCCTAGGATCATGAAACTTCATAGGTACATTGATCATGAATAGAAGATGACCCCTATTGATTTTCAGGTCACCAGGTCAAAGGTCAAGGTCACGGTGACCCGAAATAGTAAAATGGTGTCCAGATGAAAACTCAAGAACGCTTATGCCTAGGATCATGAAACTTCATAGGTACATTGATCATGACTCGAAGATGACCCCTATTGATTTTCAGGTCACTAGGTCAAAGGTCAAGGTCACGGTGACCTGAAATAGTATAATCGTTTCTGGATGATAACTAAAGAATGCTTATGCCTAGGATCATGAAACTTCATAGGTACAATGATCATGATTCACAGATGACCCCTATTGATTTTCAGGTCACTAGGTCAAAGGTCAAGGTCACGGTGACCTGAAATAGTAAAATGGTTTCTGGATGATAACTCAAGAACGCTTACGCCTAGGATCATGAAACTTCATAGGTATATTGATCATTACTCGCAGATGACCCCTATTGATTATCAGGTCACTAGGTCAAGGTCACTGTGCCAAAATACGTATTCACACAATGGCTGTTAAGGTTACGGTGACTCAACTTAGAAGCCTAGGATAATGACACTTCATAGGTACATTGATCATGACTGGCAGATGACCCCTATTGATGTTCAGGTCACTAGGTCAAAGGTCAATGTCACAGTGACTCGAAACAGTTAAATGGTTTCCGGATGATAGCCACAAATGCTTACGCTTAGGATCATGAAACTTCATAGGTACATTGATCATGTCTGGTAGATGACCCCCTATTGATTTTCAGGACACTAGGTCAAAGGTCAAGGTCACAGTGACTCGAAACAGTAAAATGGTTTCCGGATGATAACTCAAGAATGTTTGTGCCTAGGATCATGACTGGCAGATGACAGGTATTGATTTTATGTTCATTAGGTCAAAGGTCAAGGTCACAGTGACTCGAAAAAGTAAAATAGTTTTCGGATGATAACTCAACAATACTTACGTCTAGGATCATGAAACTTCATAGGTACATTGATCATGACTGGCAGATGACCCCTATTGAGTTTCAGGTCAAAGGTCAAGGTCACAGTGACTAGAAACAGTTAAATGGTTTCTGGATGATAGCTCACGAATGCTTACGCCTAGGATCATGAAACTTCATAGGTACATTGATCATGACTGGCAGATGACCCCTATTGATTTTCAGGTCACAAGGTCAAAGGTCAAGGTCACAGTTACTCGAAACAGTAAAATGGTTTCCGGATGATAACTCAAGAATGCTTACGCCTAGGAGCATGAAACTTCATTGGGACATTGATCATGACTGGTAGATGACCCCTATTGATTTTCAGGTGACTTTGTCAAGGTCACAGTGACTCGAAATAATAAAATGGTTTCCGGATGAAAACTCAAGAATGCTTACGCCTAGGATCATCAGGGGACAAAAATATTTCTAAACTGCACTCGTCCTGCAGGACAAGTGCATTAAAATTTTCTCTCGTCCTGCAAACACATGCACTTGTCCTTAAAATATGGGTGAAATGAAGATTGCAAAGGGCTGATATGACTAATAAAGTTTCTTGTATCACTGCTAAATTGCTGCTTACTCAGTTGTTCATGCCAGCTGATCACAAAATAAATGTTAAGCAGTGAAATAAATTACTTTATTTATGAGGAACACACAATAAATAATTGAAGACAATTTTGTGTTTGCCGTTTTTCTAATACTCGCGTGCTTTCCGTTTCGGACGTTTGAACATCGCTACCGCCAACTTTAAAGAACGCTCGTATGTCAGACATTTGTCTGACGAAATTCAGACTGGTTTGAAACCGTAGATTCTACTTCGCGTTTAAATAATTCTTTAAAAATCAATACTTACAGTGAATGCATAGGTTGGTTCCCTGTCACCATGGACGCGCAAAGTTTACACCAAAAAGCCAATATTTACTGGGGACACAGTCTCGCATAACAACGTGCACCTGCTGTATGAAATTTACAATTACAATTTCCGGTTCATTCACGATCTACTTTCGGAATAGATATGATTTAAGAAAATGATTTTATTTAATGAAAACAAGTCTTACTCGCCAGAAAATACATATTTTAACATCAGTTTTTTTCACTCGTCCTGTAGGACGAGAGCTTTAGGGAAATTCACTCGTCCTTTCGAGATTTTACTCGTCAATACGAGCGGACGAGTGGTATTTTTGTCCCCTGATCATGAAACTTCATAGGTACATTGATCATGACTGGCAGATGACCCCTATTGATTTTTAGGTCACTAGGTCAAAGGTCAAGGTCACAGTGACAAAAAACTTATTCACACAATGGCTGTCACTACAACTGACGGCCCATATAGGGAACAGAATGTTTTACAAACAGCCCTTGTTAATTTTCATGTTATCAGAGCTCCAGATAAGGTTTTGTGAAATTCTTAAATTACTACCAGATTTTCAAAAAGAATTCTTAACTCTGAAATTTTATTCTTAACGTTACTACTAAGTTTTGGAAAATAGTTCTTATTTTTTATAAATGACCTAAAAATAAATAATAATGGTTATTTTCATGCACAAAAATCAAAATTAACATACTAGCAACTTTATTTATACGAGTTCAACAGTGTCTTTTCAGTATTATACAATTTTATTTTTCAAATACCTTCATATGCCCAAACTGTGCTTAGATTGCATGCCTTAGATGAATTTTTACATATTTCATAATTAAAACGGGTCTCCCCTTCAATCTTTTCAACAATTAGCCACGGGACTAGTCCCTTCAACTCGTTCAAGTTTTTTGTGTGTTTAAGTTTGGAACCGTCGTGTCGCGTTTTTGTTTAACTTTTCCGACTGTGTCGGAAACTGAACATACAACATCGTATAAGATCATTTCTATAATGTCTTTCTAAACATTTAACTTCGGCTCACTTTGCGTACAATATGTTAAAAGCGTGTTTTTGGACGCTTTGCAGTTTTTTAGGACGCTCTCTGGGCGCCGCCATTGTTTTTTGACAGATAGACGGTATACGCTGCTTTTATTGGAAAAAATGCGCTTTGTTAAACAAACCCGATAACCATTCTATATAAGCACCGCAAAAATCTTTAATACGTGAAAAGAACTCAATAAAAATCGATACGGACCGATGTAAAAATAATATTCGTATCTTGATTTTGTAATTCTTTATGGTACGACAAGATTTTAAAATAAATACGTAACGGACTTTAAAATAATTCGTAATTACGAAAATACGACCCTTATCTGGAGCTCTGTGTTATTGACTCAGACCTTGACATTTCTTGATATTATTGTGTTGGCAGGTTACAAAATGTCCAGTGATGATGAAAAATTTGGTAAAGAAACAGAAGACGACGATATTGGTTATTCTTTGGAATCCCCTCTGTGCTCTCCCTTGCCTGAAAACAGACAAACCTGCCCTTCTTGCAATAACAGGCTAAAACAGCCTATGGTGTTGAACTGTCTGCACGTTTTCTGTATGGACTGTTTGGAAAAGCAGGTAAGTTGGCGTTTTTCAATGTGTTTTAAATGTTATGATTCTTGTTATGCAATTATTCATATTACAATGTTTTAAACTATGTTTGCAATGATAACTTTGTTTTAGATCGAAGATAAAACAGAAGATGGATCGTCTTGTTACTCATTGGAATGTGAGAAGTGCAAGCAGGAGACTGCAATACCACCAAATGGCGTGTCTGACCTAACCCCTGATTATGTCCTTGCTGATCTCATTGAACTGTCGGACATGGAGGATATGCAGGCAATCTGCACCAGCTGCAAGGCAAAAGAGAAGGCAGTGGCTAGATGTCAGGACTGCGCTAACTATCTAGGACCAAACTGTGTTACTGCCCATCAGTTTATGAGATGTTTTGAAAAACACAAGGTAATTCTATCCCCAGTGATTCTTTTTGAAATCTACATCAATGAGTCCCTTGGACTTGCATATTTTGAAACAATGGGTCCAAACTGAAAACAATGGGTCCCAGATTGTGTCTTTGTATATTTGTACCATATAATCTACTTAACATGATACACCTTAGCCAGGGGCTATTTTATGCAATTTTACAGCTAAAATAGGTTTGTAGCAAGTAAAATCTTTATTTGTTTTACTTTTCATAACATTAACAAACAGTGAAACATATAACATCTAAACCAGCGATCATATTTTCTCGCAACATCAATCAGTCCAGATATAAATGGGGAAAAAGTAACCGAAAATTTATGTCCGAAATCGTGACAAAAAACGTAAAAATATATACCATTGATTTTGCCATTCATGAAGGTGGTATAATAAGTGTACAAGTAAAATTCCCTTAGGCATTTTGTTTTAAACGGAACGAGTTTTTTCAACTGGTTTTATCATTTGCTATTTTATTGTTGTTTCGTGTGCTGTTTTTTCAGACCTTTTTATAAGTCTATACCGATGTTTTAAATTGTTGTCCACTCGATACTAGCTTACAAACATGCACTGAACCTAACAAATGTCTGTGCGTTGGTTGGCTACTGACAATAACACACCAAATAATTAAGAAATAATTCGTGAACATTATAGTTTGTTGTCCACCCACGGCCGATAGATGCGTAGGGATTTAATCACGAGAGCGAAACATTTGAAACCACGCATAGATTTATACAGTGTATATTATTTTCTTGTGTACTATTTTATGAGAAGTTCCGCCCATAAAAATAACTTTCGGCTGTTCTGTCGATCAGATCAGCGACTTTCATTCATAATTATATTACCGGATTATTATGCTGGTGGAAAATGTATCGGCATGTTTTGTTTAGTTACAGCGCGTGCTTTCAGACGCGTCTTTTCGGATGCGTCTTTAATCCGCTGTTCACAAGTTTTTAACCAGGTTTTTAACCAGGTTTTTAACCAGGTTTTCCGAAGGAAAAAACTGGTTATTAGATTGGCGAATGCGGGCGGGCTGGCTGGCTGGCGGGCTGGCGGAATAAGCTTGTCCGGGCCATAACTATGTCGTTCATTGTCACATTTTAACATCATTTGGCACATTTGTTCACCATCATTGGACGGTGTGTCGCGCGAAATAATTACGTCAATATCTCCAAGGTCAAGGTCACACTTTGAGTTCAAAGGTCAAAAATGGCCATAAATGAGCTTGTCCGAGCCATAACTATGTCGTTCATCGTCAGATTTTAAAATCATTTGGCACATTTGTTCACCATCATTGGACGGTGTGTCGCGCGAAATAATTACGTCGATATCTCCAAGGTCAAGGTCACACTGAGTTCAAAGGTCAAAAATGGCCATAAATGAGCTTGTCCTGGCCATAACTATGTCATTCATTGTGATATTTTAAAATCATTTGGCACATTTGTTCACCATCATGGGACGGTGTGTCCCACGAAAGAATCACGTCAATATCTCCAATGTCAAGGTCGCCACGACTAAAAATAGATTTAAAAAAAAAAAAATTACAAAGGGGGTTAATTTTTTTTGGTCATTTCAAAATTTCAGTTTGAGTTTTCTCCCTTTATCAGATTTTTTTTTCACAATGAAAACCTGGTTTTGTGACAATTTTGTCCCTTGTTGATTCTTGGTCTGACGTGCAATAAACCAGTCCTGACCGGTTTAGAGACTGCAGTGAATGGTTATTACACCTAATCGAGATAAGAATGTCATTAGGGTGTGTTAGCATGTACACTGTGTAATCGATTTCATGACATAGGAATTTTAGCAAACAGAATCGGACCGACTGTTTGGAATTTTCAATCGGTCTTTCATGACCTCAATCGGTCTAGGACCGACAAAACCGAAAAAAATATGATCCCTGTCTTAAACATCTTTGTTTCAATGAAAGTGTTTGCAATTTGAACAATAAACGAAAACCAGTCTGCACCAGAACATGAGACATCGCTTGACCTTATTGTTATTGAAGCGCACGTGGTAGCTGGCCAATCAACATTGAGTTCGCTCACACACAATATTGGGTCATTCATGCGCAGACACTGTATTCTTGGAATACACAGTTGATTTTGTCGTCTTCCAACAAAATAGCGGCTGATTGCAAACATCGTATTTAAAGATAAACAAATGAAAAGAAGAGTAACAATAAATAAATTATTTCTAAGCTGATCACTTTCTACCGACTATCAATCCGAGCGAAAGAATGATAATTAAATAATTAGATCCATGTCGATGATGTTACGCCTTTCTGCAATTTGAAATTAAAAGGTGATAATTAAGTGTTTTTTTTCTCACAATCAATGCTATTGTAAAGCAATGCGTCAACCAAATTGCATATTAATTGCGTATTTCCTAGGTTACTGGTTTTCATTTTCTGCAATCAAACGATGTGCACATTTTATTTCAATTGTCAAACGCTTACAATTTTTGGGACTGTCGTTTTCGGATACATTATTTTTCGTCGATTATAATTTATTTTTGAAGCTTCTTATAGAAGAAATAGAAAGACGAATACACATTCCGTGATACGGTTTATAATATTTCAAGTTGTATTCACCCAAAATTGCAATTAGAAAGACTATAAGACAAGAACAATTTGTGAGGGATCTGGGTGGGTGGAGGGCTCTGCCCTTTATTCCTGTTGGGTTCCTACGTCTGCGGTTCCAAGACTCGCGGCCTAATTTTCAATCAACAATCAACACCACTGTTAATTGTAACATGTATAAAATAACTAATAAAATAAATGTGTACTCTGACAAGTACTTATTTCTATATTGAAAACTGCATGTTATATTATGATATGTGAAAATGCCATTGTTGTCGTTAAAAGAAATATAAACAAGTTGATAGTATATATTATTATTTTAAAACGAGTTTTCGCGCGCAGAAAACCCAAAACTGATTGGCTCAAAGAAATTTTGGGCCAGGGCTAGCCCTGCACATGTTAAAGTAGTTATTACTAACGCTTTGTTAATAAATCATTTTACTTTCTTGTTTGACATGCAACCAAAGACTAATATGTAGACAAAAAAAGCAAAGTTTTTGCAACTTGGCAAATACACTGCAACGCCGATATATCGCGGACCGTTATATCGCGCTGTCCAATATATCGCGCTTTGGCTATGGCTCCCAAAAATCCAACGAGCATGATCACTAAATGACATGTTTTAAACTTAGAATTTGCTAACTTAAGCAAACCGGTTCTAGCTAGTATTAACACCCTATATGTCGCGGCTTACTATGGCACGCAGTGAAGCGTGATAAGTGACAGTGTTGTGTACACACGGCTGGGGTTGTTTTTAACACTTAACAAATAACCAATTAGTGTCATTTCAAAGGTAATAATGGCAGTTTACTGGTATATGAATCGTTAAATTTCGGTACTGGTCATGAATTTCTTTGTTCTGATAAAAAGCGCGCGAAAATTGGCATGGGTGTATTTATTTCTAAATATAAGTTTTGTAGCGGGTACAACATTGAGATAATTTTATTTCCATTAAAAGTTTGGTTGTAAATTTCAACGTAAGTACCGCGGTAACTCACGAATTATGTGGCATTGACATTTCCTCTTAATAAAATATAATTCAAATACGCTGTATTGTTACCGACTGTTTCAGTTCCTTCATTAGGACTATTTATAAGCGTAAATTCGTATATATGCACAATTATATTTTATATGTTTTTTACGGCAAGAATTCTTGTTTTGAACTTTTTCCCGAGCGATCGTACATGAAAATGTAAAATATAATTTACATTTTGGCTTTTATGATAAATAAAGATACATATGTAGTTATGAAAAATGTTAATTGTAGAATTTGTTTGCAATTATCACTATACAAATATGTAGTAGCGCCGTATATAAAATGAAAACATTGGGCAAATTTGACAAATTGACCGCAATACATTTTAGTAAGACATTTCTCGAGTTATATCCCGCGCCGGATATATCGCGCTTGCGATCTTTGGACCCCAACAACCGCGATATATCGGCGTTGCAGTGTATATGCCAACATACAACCAGAGACCAATATGTTGACAAAGAAAGCAAAGTTTTTGCAACTTTCCAAGTATATGCCAAAAAGTGTCTTTAATACATATAACAATATTATGGGACCTTTACTGATATTATATGTAAACTCTGCTATTTTGTTTAGGTTATTCTTTTGAAAGACATGAAGAATGGGGATCCATCCAATGTCCACCGACCAGTTTCCTGCAACGAACACCCATCAGAAAACTTGAAAAACTACTGCAAGACCTGCAATGTAGGTGATAGCAGAGACTATGTCTCTATACAAATAGCATATGAGCCACATAAGCCTTGCTGTGGGAAAACGTGGCTTTCTGTGTTAGTGTTGTCCTTGGTTAGCCTTTGCAGTCCACAAAGGCTTATCTGGGACGACATTGTAAGCATGTGCATCTAGCCCAGTTGTCCAAGAATGCATTTTCATTAATAATATGCATTGTAATGGCAGAGCCTTTCATAAAAATTGAAAGAATGTACATTATTTATGCAGGTATATTGTTTTGCACATGTCGGTCGGTCCGTCCACTAGATGGTTTCCGGATGATAACTCTAGAACGCTTAGGCCTAGGATCATGAAACTTCATAGGTACATTGATCATGACTGGTAGATGACCCCTATTGATTTTCAGGTCAATAGGTCAAAGGTCAAGGTCACAGTGACTCGTTTGAATTTGTCATTATTTCATCTGTTTTCTTTGTCTATAGAAAAGTATCACAATTATGTAACACCTGTTTCCCCTTGGAAGCAAAGTGAAAATGGCTATATGCAACCAGCATTAAACCAGAACAGCCTGGATGTAAATAAAAAATGTTAAGGTTCTATGCTGTTTGCTGCTCATCAGTATATCAGGGTTGGAATTGAAGGCTTTGAAACTTGAATTTAGTAAAGAAAGGTCTTAAATTTGATTCAATTTTCTAAGGAACTACTATCTGAGTGGAGAAGGGTTAAATTGTTAGTGACTTGCTCTGCTTGTTTCTAGGTTCTGATCTGCAGCGAGTGCATGCTGACCAGTCATAAGCCTCCCCAGCATGTCCCTGAGAAAGTGCAAGACCTGGAGAGCTCTGAGAGGGAGTTCCTCAATAATATGATCAGTGAAAGTAAATCCAAGATTACGGCTTGTGAGGAGGCTGCCTCCCATTTAATGACTGCGCTGACAGAACTCCAGAACCAGAGGGACAATGCTAAAGACTTGATCAATGAAACATTCCAGAGCTACAAGGCTCTTCTAGAAAAAAGAAAGGTATAACACTATAATATATGGATTATTCTAACCTTGTTCTCAGAAAACTGGTCTTAATGTATGTGCACAAAATTGTGTCCCGGGTAAGCCTGTGCAGTCCTTACAGGCAAATCGGGACAAAACTTTCCGCCTAGACTAGATTTTCGTTTAAAAGAGACTGTAAATGAAAACTTCCTTAAAAGTGGAAAGTGTCCTCCCTGATTAATCCCGGGACAAAACTTTAGGCACATACATTAAGACCAGTTTTCCCAGAACAAGGCCCATTCTGTGATGGTGGGTTCCTTTCAGGTTTTTTTCTGCTATTTAAAAAAGGCCGTAAAACGGATTCGATCCTAAGCAAACCAACCCAATCCCAAACCTAAATTGTAAAAGAAATTTAATCCCATTTTCCCTAAAAAATAATTTTTTTAGACAGAAGTGTCTTATAATTATTATGCCCCCCTTCGAAGAAGAGGGGGTATATTGCTTTGCACATGTCTGTCGGTCGGTCGGTCCGTCCACCAGGTGGTTTCCGGATGATAACTCAAGAACGCTTGGGGCTAGGATCATGAAACTTCATAGGTACATTGATCATGACTTGCAGATGACCCCTATTGATTTTGAGGTCACAAGGTCAAAGGTCAAGGTCACGGTGACCCGAAATAGTAAAATGGTTTCCGGATGATAACTCAAGAATGCATACACCTAGGATCATGAAACTTCATGGGTAGATTGATCATGACTCGCAGATGACCCCTATTGATTTTGAGGTCACTAGGTCAAAGGTCACGGTGACCCGAAATAGTAAAATGGTTTCCGGATGATAACTCAAGAACGCATACGCCTAGGATCATGAAACTTTATGGGTAGATTGATAATGATTCGCAGATGACCCCTATAGATTTTTAGGTCACTAGGTCAAAGGTCAAGGTAACGGTGACCCGAAATAGTAAAATGGTTTTCGGATGATAACTCAAGAACGCATATGCCTAGGATCATAAAATTTCATAGGTAGATTGATCATGACTCGCAGATGACCCCTATTGATTTTGAGGTCACAAGGTCAAAGGTCAAGGTCACGGTGACCCGAAATAGTAAAATGATTTTTGGATGATAACTCAAGAACGCTTTTGCCTAGGATCATGACACTTCATAGGGACATTGATCGTGACTCGCAGATGACCCCTATTGATTTTCAGGTCACTAGGTCAAAGGTCAAGGTCACAGTGACAAAAATCGTATTCACACAACGGCTGCCACTACAACGGACAGCCCATATGGGGGGCATGCATGTTTTACAAACAGCCCTTGTTATATCTCAATTTTATTTCCTAAACAGCTAAGTAAATAACTAAAATTTATATGATTTTTTCCCCAAATTGCCAGGAAAAGACCTGATGTGTCTATATCTGTTGATATAAAAGATCCAATTTTGGTCCATTTTGTTGATACAAAATTGCAAACTTTCCATTTTATTATCTTAAAAAATCCCAATTTTACCAGACTCCTTTTCCCAAATTGCTAGAAAAAAAACCTGCCTTCCTCACAATAAGCAAAGTATTTATTTCCAGATTGTGAACAAAGGTGCACATTTTATAGGATCAAATAATCAGCATAGAATTATATGATTCAAAGGTCATATTCAATTGAATGTTTAGTTTTGATGTCTTACTATGCTCCAGGATGAGCTATTGACAGAGTTGGATATTCTGAAGAATGAGAAGGAGCTGGCGCTGATGGACATGTGTCACAACATGGAGAGGTCTGTAGAGAGACTGGAGGACGGGGTTGCCTTCTCAGAGCACATTCTCGTCAATGGCAGTGCCCTCCACTTGCTGCTGATGAAGAAAGTCATCTCCAGGCACATGCTGAGTCTTATCAGCACTACCCCCCTGCAGGGAACCAATGTTTGCATAGAGTTCCAGACAGATAACCAGAAGTTTGAAAAAGCTTTGTGGGATAAGTTTGGTCACTTCAAGAAGGAGGAGCCAGAAATAAAGGTATGTGCTTGTTTCAACTGTTTTTTTTTAGCTCACCCGATTGCTCAGGTGAGCTTTTGTGACCGGTCTTTGTCCGTCTGTCCGTCGTCCACATTTGGTTTGTAAACACTCTAGAGGCCACATTTCTTGTCTGATCTTCATGAAACTTGGTCAGAAGCTTTGTCCCAATGAAATCTCGGTCGAGTTCGAAACTGGGTTGTGCCGGGTTAAACACTAGGTCACTAGGTCAAAAATAAGAAAAACCTTGTAAACACTGTAGAAGTCACATTTCATGCCCAATCTTCATGTAACTTTGTCCAAATGTTTGTCTTAATGATATGTTGGTTGAGTTCAAAAGTGGTTATGGTCAGTTGAAAAACATGGCCGCCAGTGGGCGGGGCAGTTTTCCTTATTTGGCTATAGAGAAACCTTGTAAACACTCTAGAAGTCACATTATTTGCCCAATCATCATGAAACTTGGTGAAAAGATTGGTTTTATATATATCTGAGATGAGTTCACAAATGGTCCGGATCAGTAAAAAAACATGACCGCAAGGGGGTGGGGCAGTTTTCCTTATGTGACTAGAGAGAAACTTGTGATCGAACACTATAGAAGTCACATTTTTTGCCTAATCATCTTGAAACTCAGTCAATACATTGGTTTTATTGATTTCTCTGACAAGTTGGAAAATTGCTCAGATCGGTGAAACACACTTTTTAGCTCACCTGATTGCTCAGGTGAGGTTTTAGAATTGGTTTTTGTCCGCAGTCAGTCCGTCCTCATTTGGTTTGTACACACTCTAGCATTCTAATTTCTTTATCAAAGTTGCTGAAAGGTCTCAGTCAAGTTTGATAATGATCAAAATCACATAATTAATGCCATAATTATTGCCCTTAGATTGTCCAAATTTTCATTATATTATACAAAATCCTTGTAAACACGTTAGAGGTCACAATTTTGTTTCAGATTTTATGAATCTTGGCCATAATATTTATTTTTGTAAGCAATTAAGTTTGATGTTTGGTAAGGGGGGTCAACTCAAAACCAGGTCAAATCTTACAAAAAAATAACACTCCATACGCCAGAGTTTTGGTTAAATTATGATGAAACTTGACTAGGATGTTTGTCTGGACAATATCTAGGTCAAGTTTGGCATTTGGTAAAGATTGAATGAACTGACTCCTCTATGGTGAGTGAACTAGGGACATCTTGGCCCTCTTGTTTTAAAAATGCATTTCATGGCTGATTTAATGTTAAAATTATCAAAATACAGATATTAAAGCTAGTAAATGCATTATAATTTATTATACTGCATAGGAAGTGTATATTCTAGAAGTCTTTAATGTTGTTGATAATAATGTGTTATGATCTTGCTATAATTATATTTCTGACTATTGTAGATGTAGTTGGGCATATAATCAGTAATCTGAAAACTTTTATTGCAGCAGCCTGAAAGGCCACTGAGTTCTCTGCACTCCTCATTTGAAAATGAAGGCTTCAACCATCTTCAGTCTGGTTTGATCAGTCCCGACACAACTATCATGCCCCAGGCCCATCATGACTATATCGGCATGACCCCCATTTCTAGAGCCTTGGTCAGCGGAATGGCCGATATGCATTTAGATGGCCTCTCCAGTATGTCCAACAATACTATGCCTGGTGTCATGAGAAGCAAGTCAACTATTGAACACCGCAGTGTGTCGCGCAACTCTCACAGTCCCGCCATGTCTGACAGTGGAATATCTATGGAAGCTGGCAGCACTGGCAGCAGCTCCTCCGTACCTCTGGTTAACATAGCTGCACTGGCCAAGCTGGGGGCAGTGAGTTACAATGCCCAAGGTATTGGTGGGGGTGCCTTTGCTGATCTATTGACATCGGCCTCAGACAACAGTTAGTCTCAAGTTTTTTTTACCCCTTTTTTGTGTCACTGCACTGCCTCCCTGTCTCTGCACAGTTTCCTAGCCACTAGAGTTTGTATTGTATCATGTGTTTTAATTAGGGCTGTAACGAATACACTAGGAGACAAATACGATACGTATCACGAATACAGGGTGGCGAATACGAATATTTATTCGCGAATATGAATTTCAATGAACAAAAGTAATACTGACAACTTGACATGACATTATATAGTATGAAACTATGAGTATTTGTCAATTTGATTAATTGAGTATCATTGCATACTGAAAATATGCAATACAACACTTTGAAATAACAAAACACTGACCAGAACTGCTTAAACTTTTAACACAGTTTTAAAAACATTACTAGTACCAATGAAATCCTTGAGTAGAACAATTAAGGAACTTGACATGCTAGGTTCCATGTTTGTTGGTTAGTTGCACAATCATTGTCGTAAAGATAAACAAAAAGAAATTCCATCTGCTAATCCTTTGTGTGTATGTTTCAGGGACTACCCTAGGCCTTAAAAATAGGGAGAAGTGACTTCTCCTTTTTTCTGAAAAGGGAGAAGTTTGGAAAATCAGGGAGAAGTTTGGAAAATCAGGGAAAAGTTTGTGTGAACAATATCAAAAACAAAACATGTTCATTTCACAACTTTTATTATTTATATCATTATACTATGTTTATTTGTAAAAACAATAAATGTTCACTAAAATCTACTTCATCATAACACATTTAAGTAATTCAAGATATGTACTGGTAGCACCTTTTCATCACATATTTAGCCGGATTTTTTTCGAAAAAATCTCGGCTTATAGATTGATGTTGTCGGGCGGGCGGGGGGGCGGGCGGGCAGGCGGGGTGGCGGCGTGCTCGAAAATGTTAAAGTTCTTATTTCATGGTATAACTTTGGTATGCTTGGACCTAGAGTCTTCAAACTTGACATGAAGGTTGGCCAGGATTAACAGATGACCACTGGTCATTTCAAGGTCATTCATTTGAAGGTCAAGGTCACTGTGACCTTCAATATAAAAAATGTTAAAGTTCTTATAACTTTGGTATGCTTGGACCTAGAGTCTTGAAACTTGACATGAAGGTTGGCCATAACTAGTTAGTAACCACTGGTCATTTCAAGGTCATTCATTTGAAGGTCAAGGTCACTGTGACCTTCAATGTAAAAATGTTAAAGTTCTTATTTCATGGTATAACTTTGGTATGCTTGGACCTAGAGTCTTCAAACTTGACATGAAGGTTGGCCAGGATTAACAGATGACCACTGGTCATTTCAAGGTCATTCATTTGAAGGTGAAGGTCACTGTGACCTTCAATATAAAAATGTTAAAGTTGTTATAACTTTGGTATGCTTGGACCTAGAGTCTTGAAACTTGACATGAAGGTTGGCCAGAACTAGTAAGTAACCACTGGACATTTCAAGGTCATTCATTTGAAGGTCAAGGTCACTGTGACCTTGAATGTAAAAATGTTAAAGTTGTTATAACTTTGGTATGCTTGGACCTAGAGTCTTGAAACTTGACATGAAGGTTGGCCAGAACTAGTAAGTAACCACTGGACATTTCAAGGTCATTCATTTGAAGGTCAAGGTCACTGTGACCTTGAATGTAAAAATGTTAAAGTTCTTATTTCATGTTATAACTTTGGTATGCTTGTACCTAGAGTCTTCAAACTTGAAATAAAGATTGGCCAGTACTAGAAGATGACCACTGGTCATTTCAATGTCATTCATTTGAAGGTCAAGGTCACTGTGACCTTAAATGTTAAAATGTTAAAATTGTTATAACTTTGGTATGCTTGGACATAGAGTCTTCAAACTTGACATGAAGGTTTGCAAGCACACTTAGATGACCACTGGTCATTTCAAGGTCATTCATTCTCATGTATATGCATGCATTCAAAACATAACACAAGGTTTGCTCATGCCTTGAAAAGTACTTACATTTCATTTTGACCTTTGAACAATATTTCAGTAATTTAAGTATTGCATTGACAAAAACACGAAAGGTACTTTCCTGTCATTTAAATCAAAAATCCGGCTTCAATGCGGTCATCTCCGACCGCGGAACTCTTGTTATCGTCATTATCATCATCCCAATGACTGCTTTTGTAACAAAACACAATCTTAATGCATGGAACATCTAGTATATCTATTACTGTTTATCCGAATACTATACATGTCCGAAATATGTACACTAAAGAAAGCCTAACCTGTTTAACTTTAATAATCCAAATTGTCCTTGTTGATATCTGGTTTAACAAACCTTATCAAATGTTTGTTAAATCCAGTTAATGCTTTCTCCATTATTGAATCACCATTACTTGTAATTTGAATCGCCAGCTTTGAATTGAACGCGGGTTGAATGTTACAATACGACCGCCATTTGCAATGTCCATGGTCATGACGTAGCAATTTAATTCTACTCCGATAATTTATATCTAATAGAGGAAATGTGTTTTCTCAATGATTATGTGTAGTATTATGACTTTTTAGTATAACAAATTAGCTGTGATTTCAGTTTTTGTAAGATGGGTGTTACTCGTAATTATCGGTGGATTAACAAACTGACAAAACTAGCTGGATTTTATAGTGGATCTACATAATTAATAGACCTTTGATCAATTTCGTTTTTCTTGAATTATTTTAGCTGACTTTCTTCAGGGCCCTCAATCCATTTTAGGGGAAGCGGGTCGCTACCCATATCAGGGGTAATTTTCGCGGCGTTTCCCTTTTTGGGGGGATTTTTTACTTACTATCTAATTATTACATTTGTACATGTTTGCAATATATTCATTGCTTATTTCATAATTTAGTATGTTTGACAAGATTAAATTAAAATAGAATTGAGATATAATAATCATGAGACATCTATCTATAAACAAATTTTTTTTTTTTTTTTTTTAGGGGGAATTTTTCCCCCAAAAAGGGAAAAAAAGTATACTTTTCAGGGGGGGGGGGGGGGGGGAATGCGGCCGAATTTCGGCCGTGGATTTGACAGATTGAGGGCCCTGTTCTTTAACCGTGCCCTCTGCCAAAAACCTGCAATTATCGGATGGTCAATCAATTATCACGTTACCATTAGACAACTTGCGGCTCACGCGAAGAAGCACGAGTGTGTTGTTATAGCAACCAATATTAAGAGACTGCTTTGTCACGGTCAATTAACGATCCGTGTGGGGGGTAAATTGTGTAACCGTTAGATAAACAACAAACAATAAACTTGCGAATCGCCTGCGGGCGGAAGCACGCCTTAACAAAAATAATCGGGCGGCTTGATTTTCGCTTTTCCGGTCTTGTTAACTCAAAAAATCGGGCGACTTAATCTTCGCTTTTCTGGGCTCGTTGGGCGAGATCACTGGCGTAAGAGCGAAATTATCGCTCTAGTCGCCCGTAGGGTAGTCCCTGATGTTTGAGCAGCAAATCACACGTATTTACCTAAATAAACATTAAACAACCATCGAAAGATTTTTCAATTCAATTTCGTAAATATTTAACCGGTGCCCACCATTTTTGTTGATAATATCACTGTGTAACATAGTGGGTGGGGTAAACATGATGAAAAACGCCGGAATAAGGAGAACATTTAAATATAGGGGTTTATTGTATGAACCTTCATTTGTAAGGTAATATACGATGATTACACTTTCAAACTCTAAACCATGTTGTTTGTATTCGTCAAATATTTGGTTCGGGAGGTGGCGAATAACGTATACGATTCGCCCACAGCCGTATTCGAGTAATTTGAATATTCGAATGAATCGTTACAGCCCTAGTTTTAATTATCCCCCGCCAGAGGGGGAGGGATATTGTTTTGGCGTTGTCCGTCCGTCCGGCACTTTTGTGTCCGGAGCCATATCTTGGAAGTGCTTTAGCCGATTTCATTGAAACTTCCTATCAGTATATATATGCATAAGAGGATGATGCACGCCAAATGGCATTGTACACCATCTGTTAAAAACAGAGTTATGGCCCTTTGTATCTTGAAAAAATGCTTTTTACTATAGGCACTTTTGTGTCCGGAGCCATATCTTGAAAGTGCTTTGGCGGATTTCATTGAAACTTGGTATGAGTATATATATGCATAAGAGGATGATGCACGCCAAATGGCATTGTACACCATCTATTAAAAACAGAGTTATGGCCCTTTGTATCTTGAAAAAATGCTTTTTACTATAGGCACTTTTGTGTCAGGAGCCATATCTTGGAAGTGCCTTGGCGGATTTCATTGAAACTTAGTATGAGTATATATATGCATAAGAGGATGATGCACGCCAAATGGCTGTTTATACTATCTGTTAAAAACAGAGTTATGGCCCTTTGTATCTTGAAAAAATGCTTTTTACTATGGGCACTTTTGTGTCCGGAGCCATATCTTGGAAGTGCTATGGCGGATTTCATTGAAACTTGGTATGAGTATATATGCCTCGCCAGAGGCGGAGGGATATTGTTTTGGCGCTGTCCGTCTGTCCGTCACTTTTGTGTCCGGAGCCATATCTTGGAAGTGCTTTTGCGGATTTTATTGAAACTTGGTATGAGTATATATATGGATAATAGGATGATGCACACCAAATGGCATTGTACTTCATCTGATAATAACAGAGTTATGGCCCTTTGTATCTCCAAAAAAATGCTTTTTTTAGTGTCAAATATAACACTTGTGTCCAGAAGTATATAGGCGGGGGATATCAATTCAACGAATTTGCTTGTTGTGTTCAATTTTTCCCAAGCTCTAGGCATTGAATTTATTTGAAATAGAAAACAAAATGCAGAATTAAGGAGAATGAAATATAGCCCATTTTGTTGATCATTTTCTGATTTTTTTTTTCTGCAATGGGTGTTGTGTTTTGCACTAAACTGATGCCCAGGTGTAGTTAGTGTGCACATGAGATGGGCATTGGGACATTAAAATTCAGCTATTCCTCTGTAAGATTTCTCAAATGAATATTATTGCAAGGTTGATTTTGTAAATGTTTTTGGGATGAAATTTTTGCTAGGAAAAAATGCATCTGTATTTAAACCAGCTAAATATATGTATTTTAGTATGATTGTTAAAATATAGTGTGAATGCCTCCATTATTTTGACTAACATGTTCTCTTTTTATGCCCCCATTCGAAGAAGAGGGGGTATATTGCTTTGCTCATGTCTGTCGGTCCACCAGGTGGTTTCCAGATGATAACTGAAGAACGCTTATGCCTAGGATCATGAAACTTCATGGGTAGATTGATCATGACTCGCAGATGACCCCTATTGATTTTGAGGTCACTAGGTCAAAGGTCAAGGTCACGGTGACCCGAAATAGTAACATGGTTTCCGGATGATAACTGAAGAACGCTTATGCCTAGGATCATGAAACTTGATAGGTAGATTGATCAGGACTTGCAGATGACGCCTATTGATTTTCAGGTCACTAGGTCAAAGGTCAAGGTCACAGTGACAAAAAACATATTCACACAATGGCTGTCACTACAACGTAGAGCCCATATGGGGGGCATACATGTTTTACAAACAGCCCTTGTTTTAACTCCTTTCTGTTAGAGTCTTTAACATTTTATATACTTGTATATTTTGTGTAAGTTGTGAATATTTTATGTCCTCGGATCGAATGATCGGGGGTATATTGTTTTGGCCTGTCTGTCATTGTATGTGTGTGTCTGTCTGTCCCAAAACTTTAAGTCATAACTTTTGCAATATTGAAGATAGCAACTTGATATTTGGCATGCATATGTTTCTCATGGAGCTGCACATTTTGAGTGGTGCAGGGCTCGAATTTAACTTTTTTTTCTACTAGCAAAAAATTGCGAGCAGCTTTAATACCAACTCGCAAAATAAAAAACATTCTCGCAAATTTTGCTGGAAACATAAATAAAAGCAAATTTGGACATTAGTTTAGTACTATTAAAACAAAATAAAATATGACATCATTAACAAGTTTTAGTGTTATATATTGTGTTCTTTTTCCCACTGTTCACTGTTTTCGTAGAAGTATTTAATTTCCGGTTTTTTTCTTAACTCAACGGTTAACTTTGCTTTATATTTCGTATTGTTATTTCCATCAGTGGGCAAAAAGAAACTAGATATTTTTCGCTTCGACGCCTTGACAGTTTAAGTTGTATGTCTCTTATGATGAACATGTGTGGATAATCGACTGTTTCACGTTCTTTGTACCAATACCATCCGCATATATGTACTATAAGTATACCAGTCTACATACAAGGTGCGAGCTTCCACATACGGGTATTCGGACGTTCTATAAATTGACCTGCAGTTTAGCGTTCACAACGTCGAGCGCATTTAGCAATATTACTCTTTTTCACTATTTCTTTACTCGCAAAAACATTCTAGTGGCTTAAAACTTAACTCGCAATCGGTATTTTTCACTCGCATTTTGCAAGTGTGCGAGTGTTAATTTCGAGCCCTGGTGGTGAAAGGTCAAGGTCATCCTTCAAGGTCAAAGGTAATTTTTTTAGCTCGTCTATTTTTTTAAAAAAAACTATGAGCTATTGTCATCACCTTGGCGTCGGCGTCCGGTTCAGTTTTGCGTTTAGGTCCACTTTTCTCAGTATCAATGCTATTGCATTCAAACTTGGTACACTTACTTGCTATCATGAAGGGACTGGGCAGGCAAAGTTAGATAACTCTGGCTTGCATTTTGACAGAATTATGTGCCCTTTTTAACCAGGTTTTCCGAAGGAAAAAACTGGTTATTAGATTGGCGAATGCGGGCAGGCTGGCTGGCGGGATGGCTGGCTGGCGGGCTGGCGGAATAAGCTTGTCCGGGCCATAACTATGTCGTTCATTGTCAGATTTTAAAATCATTTGGCACATTTGTTCACCATCATTGGACGGTGTGTCGCGCGAAATAATTACGTCGATATCTCCAAGGTCAAGGTCACACTTTGAGTTCAAAGGTCAAAAATGGCCATAAATGAGCTTGTCCGAGCCATAACTATGTCGTTCATCGTCAGATTTTAAAATCATTTGGCACATTTGTTCACCATCATTGGACGGTGTGTCGCGCGAAATAATTACGTCGATATCTCCAAGGTCAAGGTCACACTTTGAGTTCAAAGGTCAAAAATGGCCATAAATGAGCTTGTCCTGGCCATAACTATGTCATTCATTGTGAGATTTTAAAATCATTTGGCACATTAATATTTTGTTCACCATCATGGGACGGTGTGTCCCACGAAAGAATCACGTCAATATCTCCAATGTCAAGGTCGCCACGACTAAAAATAGATTTAAAAAAAAAAAAAACTTACAAAGGGGGTTAATTTTTTTTGGTCATTTCAAAAGTTCAGTTTCAGTTTTCTCCCTTTATCAGATTTTTTTTTCACAATGAAAACCTGGTTTTGTGACAATTTTGTCCCTTGTTATACTTAGAAAATTAAAAAATTTGGTTTTGTTTTTGTGTTTAGGTCCATTTTATTATGCCCCCCTTCGAAGAAGAGGGGGTATATTGCTTTGCTCATGTCAGTCAGTATGTCGGTCTGTCTGTCCGTCCACCAGGTGGTTGTCAGACGATAATTCAAGAATGCTTGGGCCTAGGATCATGAAACTTCATAGGTACATTGATCATGACTCGCAGATGACCCCTATTGATTTTTAGGTCACTAGGTCAAAGGTCAAGGTCACGGTGACCCGAAATAGTAAAATGGTTTTTGAATGATAACTCAAGAACGCATACGCCTAGGATCATGAAACTTCATGGGTAGATTGATCATGACTCGCAGATGACCCCTATTGATTTTGAGGTCACTAGGTCAAAGGTCAAGGTCACGGTGACCCGAAATAGTAAAATGGTTTTCGGATGATAACTCAAGAACGCATACGCCTAGGATCATGAAACTTCATGGGTAGATTGATCATGACTTGCAGATGACCCCTATTGATTTTGAGGTCACTAGGTCAAAGGTCAAGGTCACGGTGACCCGCAATAGTAAAATGGTTTCCGGATGATAACTCAAGAATGCATACGCCTAGGATCATGAAACTTCATGGGTAGATTGATCATGACTCGCAGATGACCCCTATTGATTTTGAGGTCACTAGGTCAAAGGTCAAGGTCAAGGTGACCCGAAATAGTAAAATGGTTTCCGGATGATAACTCAAGAATGCATACGCCTAGGATCATGAAACTTCATGGGTAGATTGATCAAGACTCGCAGATGACCCCTATTGATTTTGAGGTCACTAGGTCAAAGGTCAAGGTCACGGTGACCCGAAATAGTAAAATGGTTTTCGGATGATAACTCAAGAACGCATATGCCTAGGATCATGAAACTTCATAGGTAGATTGATCATGACTCGCAGATGACTCCTATTGATTTTGAGGTCACAAGGTCAAAGGTCAAGGTCACGGTGACCCGAAATAGTAAAATGATTTTTGGATGATAACTCAAGAACGCTTTTGCCTAGGATCATGACACTTCATAGGTACATTGATCGTGACTCGCAGATGACCCCTATTGATTTTCAGGTCACTAGTTCATTCTGTTTTCACACTGTCCAGTAAAGAGACTTACAAATTGAATTTTTGACACATGTTAATTCATAATGATGTATAAGCCTTTGTTTCTGTGCCATTAAATACTATGTTTATGGAAATGACGTGAGAATTCAACATTTAAAAAACCAATGTAATATGATATGTAATATTATATGGCAACAGGACAGTTGTGATTTGCTGGGTCAATTCTATTTAGCTTGACCATCCAAGCGGTTGATAGCTTTGACAAACTGGTGGTCTGAAACATTGAGAAAATGTCACGATTCACTGACAATAAATCAAACATGTAATTCTTGCTACGCAGCTTGCATTTAATTTTGTCAATTCAAATTATACATTAAAATATAATTAATTTTTAATCTGCTTGTTAATTGAAAAACAGCAACACAGTTTGTATGTATAAAACAATGTTAATACATTAATAGGATCAAGCATATTAAAATATCAACTTAGATTTAGTTTCCTTTACTGTACAGGATTTGTAAAGTTAGGTTAATATTTGTGTATTGAACAAAAATAACAACAGTGTAAAGAAAAGTTAATTTGGGGATGTTCTATCCAAACCCTGAGAGTTCAGATTTCCTCAAATGCCAAGTAAAGATTGTAAATTTCAACCCACTCGTCTGGTTAGTTTTCAGAGGCACATATAATTAACTTTTAGGCTTAGTGTCTTATTTGTACATGCATTACTGTATTAACTCCAAATCAACTAGTACAAGTGGTAGGCCAGTATTACATGGACTGGTGTTCACTGTTTACACAGTTTCACAACCCCATCTGATACTGGTCAGTATCTTGGCAAGTGGCCAAAGTTGGGAGTGGAATTAATGGTCTATTACATAACTGACTTCTGTGTGTGGTAAACACATGATACTGGTCATGTGGTCAAGTTGCACTTATATACATTTGCCCAATACACAACACTAGCCTTGGCTATTTTTAATCAGATTGCATTGCTATCTATGGTGGTCATTGACTAGGTGAGTTAACTGCTATAAATAACATGTTTCATTACCATTAATGAATAAAACATAACAAATTGTGTGCACGTTTCACATATTGTCAAATAAGTCAAAATGTGTGAAAGGAATCCAAAAAATCAAAGACTCAATCATATAATGGATATAATTGATTTGTATAGGTCCTGATTGGTTTTTGCACTATTAATTGGATACATTTCACAGGTCATTGACATACAGTGACAAAAAACATATTCACACAATGGCTGTCACTACAACGGAGAGCCCATATGGGGGGCATGCATGTTTTACAAACAGCCCTTGTTTATGATTAGATTTGATTGATACTTTGACAAAAGAACTCTTACCTGACATGGAGCTGCACATTTTGAGTGGTGAAAGGTCAAGGTCATCCTTCAAGGTCAAATGTCAAATTGATGGCGTCTGTCTGTTTGAAAACTTTAACATTGGCCATTTGAACTTCCACCACTCAAAATGTGCAGCTTCATGAGATACACATGCATGCCAAATATCAAGTTGCTATCTTCAATATTAAAAAAGTTATGGCCAATGTTAAAGTTTTCCGACAGACAGATGCCATATATTTGACATTTGACCTTGAAGGATGACCTTCACCTTTCACCACTCAAAATGTTCAGCTCCATGAGATACACATGCATGCCAAATATCAAGTTGCTATCTTCAATATAAGGTCATCCTTCAAGGGCAAAGGTAAAAAAAAAAATTCAAAGCGGTGTTCTCATGAAGCTGCACATTTTGAGTGGTGGAAGGTCAAGGTCATCCTTCAAGGTCAAGGTCATCCTTCAAGGTCAAAGGTCAAAAAAATTAATTCAAAGCGGTGTTATCATGAAACTGCACATTTTGAGTGGTGGAAGTTCAAGGTCATCCTTCAAGGTCAAAGGTAAAAAATAATAATTTCAAAGCGGTGTTCTAATAAAGCTGCACATTTTGAGTGGTGGAAGTTTAAGGTCAAGGTTATCCTTCAAGGTCAAAGGTAAAAAGAAACATTTTTTTTTCAAAGCGGCGCAATACGGGGCATTGTGTTTTGCATTTTTTTTGCATTTTGGAAGATAATGTAATAAATGACCACACCCCCACACTATACACCCCTCTCCACTCCACCCCTCGCTCCTTTGTGATTGAAATTGAGATAGGTCCCTACACCTTTAAAAAGAAAAATAGATGAGCGGTCTGCACCTGCAAGGCGGTGCTCTTGTTCTAAAGTAGCTTCCATGCGGCTTCAAATCTGGGCATTAGGGGGCATTGTGTTTCACAAACACAGCTCTTGTTTCTACTCATTATTTTGCATTCACATAAAACACTTAAAGACACTGACATTGTTGCTTTGGTACAACAAAACTTATCTTATTTTACGTTGATTAAACAAAGAAGTTCAAATGTCTTCATTACAGGTCATGTGACCTTCAACAGACAGATAGTGTCTGGAATGAACATGTCCAACATGTCTGGAATGCCTCCGGTCACCAGCAGGGGGCCGACACCCATCTCCGAGATTGGCATGTCTATCCAGGGCAACCGACCTCAGACACCGAGTCTAGAGACACTGGCTGGACTTCTCAACCAGAACCAGCCCCCAGGGATGAGTGGAGATGGGGGATCTATGACAAACATTGGCACCTTTAACATGCTGCAAACTGGAGTGGGGTCGGTGTCACAGAACCCTGTGGCGTCTCGGTCGATGAGCTGGTCCCCCTGGGAGTCTAGTGGAAGTGGCCACAACACCCCCAACCCTGGCAGCATCACACCCACATTCACACCAAACAGTAAGTACGAGTATATAAGGGATTGAAACAACATCCCAAGCCTGTTATTTGCACTGTTTGTTTTCTTCAGCTTGAGGCTTTCTCAGATATTATTGATTTTCAAAGGAACATGTTGCCTTTTCTTGTTTTATCTAAGCAGTGATGTACGTCTTCATGGATGCTTTTGCATATGTATAATGTCAATACACTTGTAGATTAATTTAACGCAATACTTTTCCAACTCTAATATCTCAGTTATGAGTTAAGATTTTAATTAACATGATATTATTCGACTACATTTTTGCAAATTGCAGGCTACCTACCCCATTGCCATGGAGTTATTATTTTGTAGTTAGATTGCACCGAATGAATTCAAATGATCACATCTACAATTTTAAATAAAAATCATTACTCATAAGTGAGATATTCAAGTTTGAAAAGGATTTTTATGTCCCCCACTATAGTAGTGGGGGACATATTGTTTTTGCCCTGTCTGTTGGTTGGTTGGTTGGTCTGTCTGTCCGTCTGTTTGCGCCAACTTTAACATTTGCAATAACTTTTGCAAAATTGAAGATAGCAACTTGATATTTGGCATGCATATGTATCTCATGGAGCTGCACATTTTGAGTGGTGAAAGCTCAAGGTCAAGGTCATCCTTCAAGGTCAAAGGTCAAATATATGGGTCAAAATCGCTAATTTAATGTACACTTTTGCAGTATTTCAATATTCAAGATAGCAACTTGATATTTGGCATGCATGTGTATCTCATAGAGCTGCACATTTTGAGTGGTGAAAGGTCAAGGTCATCCTTCAAGGTCAGAGGTCAAATATATGTGGCCAAAATCGCTCATTTTATGAGTACTTTTGCAATATTGGAGATAGCAACTTGATATTTTGCATGCACGTATATCTCGTGGAGCTGCACATTTTGAGTGGTGAAAGGTCAAGGTCATTCTTCAAGGTCAGAGGTCAAATATATGTGGCCCAAATCGCTTATTTTATGAATACTTTTGCAATATTGAAGATAGCAACTTGATATTTGGCATGCATGTGTATCTCATGGAGCTGCACATTTTGAGTGGTGAAAGGTCAAGGTCATCCTTCAAGGTCAAATATATGGGTCAAAATTGCTCATGTAATGTCACTTCTGCAATATTGAAGCTAGCAATTTTATATTTGAAATGCATGTGTATCTCATGGAGCTGCACATTTTGAGTGGTGATGGGTCAAGGTCATCCTACAAGGTCAAACATCATATAGGGGGACATTGTGTTTCACAAACGCATCTTGTTCTAAGAGGAGATTTTGCTATTATTAAAAATACCATAAAGCAGAAAGTGAAGTAGCTGATTAGCCCGTGCAAACTCCCCAGGCTAATCCAGTGCAACACTATGGGGACATGCATTAAACCCTTTGTTCCAGAGCAAGACAAGTGATTTTAAGCCTCATTGATCTTAATTCCCGTGAGTCTGCACTTGTGTGTTCATGTTGCAGATTTGACTGACTTTGCAGGTCTGAGTGACAGTACCAGCTCTATGAACACAGTGGGCTCTAACCAGAGTGGAGTGGGCGGGCCTCCTGTGAGACGGGCCAGCAAGATGAGTGCCATGCAGATCAGGTACAAGAAAGGATTTTATATCATTGTTATGAAATTGTTTCTATTCGTATTGTATGGAATGCGCCCCTTTTTGAAGAAAAAAACTGGGCTTAATGCATGTGCATATTGTTTTCTCAGATTAGCCTGTGAATCAGGGATGACAATTTCTGCTTTTATAGTATTTTTTGTGTGTGAAGGAAGTCTCTTAACTTAAATATAGTTTAGGTGGAAAGTGATAACATGCAATAAGCCCAGTTTTTCAGACAAGTCTCAAATTGTATATTATTGTAAATGGATTAGCTTTGTGTTAATAGTAGAAGATTGATGTAAATTTAATATTTTTTTGTTCCAATCAATATTTGCTATACTGGATCTTTCTGTACCAGAAAGAAAACAATTTTATAGAAAATGAAAGTTCCTTTAAAATTTGTATTGTAATTAACCACATAAATGATGGTACTGCCAATTGAAACTTTCATTGAAATGACCAATTTAAACCTTCACTTCACATGTGTGTCGATGTTTTGTGAATAGGTGCAAGTTTGGACAGCTGGGTCCAGGGAAGGGGCAGTTTAACTCTCCGCATGGTTTTTGTCTGGGAGCCGAGGAAGACATCATTGTTGCAGACACCAACAACCACCGTATTCAGGTGTTTGAGAAGACTGGAGAATTTAAGTACCAGTTTGGTATCCCTGGTAAGTAGATTTAGGATTATCAGGCCCCATCAAATGAAACTTATTTTTGTTTTATTAAGTTGTGACATGACTTATGATTTGCACTATAAGCACAATGCCTATATTAATAGTTAAATTTGAACAAAGTATTTTGGCAACAAATATCTAACATGCATGGATTCAATGGGTACATATAAAAGTAAAAGTGATTCTGTCCTTGCTCTTCACTGTTGAAATAATGTTGATCGTAACTTTGTACAGGTAACAGTAAAGATAAAGTTATATGAGCCACATCTTGACAACTTTAAATACTTGACTAGCCAGACGTGTATGGATTTGGATAACTCCTGGCTATCCTCATAGGCAGGTCTGAAGCTACCCTGGATGAAAATGGCATAATACCCATTTTTCCACAACATGGATCATATTAAACTCTTTCCCTCTCAATAATGAAGTAAAAATGGCTTATGCACGCAACCACCATTAAACTGCAAGAGCCTGCAAGTAATTCAAGTCAGTTAACGTTTTATGATGTTTGCTGCTCTGATATCAGTATCTTAGGGTGGGAAATTAAGCCTTTAAAACTTGAATTTAGTACGAAAGGTCTTAAATTTAATTTAATTTGAAATCCTTAGGGATCATAAAGGCGTTGAAATTGGTATCTTAGTAGTTAAGGGCAAACTGGGCTGAATGCATTTACTTTAAGTGCAGTCAGCACAGGCAAATCAGGGACAGCACTTGAAAAAGAGGGGGTATATTGTTTTGCTCATGTTGGTCTGTCCACCAGATGGTTTCTGGATGATAACTCAAGAACGCTTAGGCCTAGGATCATGAAACTTCATAGGTACATTGATCATGACTGGCAGATGACCCCCCCCCCCTATTGATTTTCAGGTCACTAGGTTAAAGGTCAAGGTCACAGTGACTCGAAATAGTAAAATGGTTTCCGGATGATAACTCAAGAACGCTCAAGCCTAGGATCATGAAACTTCATTGGAACATTGATCATGACTGGCAGATGACTCCTATTGATTTTCAGGTCACTAGGTCAAAGGTCAAGGTCACAGTGACTCTAATTAGTAAAAAGGTTTCCGGATGATAACTCGAGAACGCTTACACCTAGGATCATGAAACTTCATAGGTTCATTGATCATGACTGGCAGATGACCCCTATTAATTTTCAGGTCACTATGTCAAAGGTCAAGGTCACAGTGACTCGAAACAGTAAAATGGTTTCCTGATGATAACTCGAGAATAATTAGGCCTATGATCATGAAACTTCATAGGTACATTGAGCATGACTGGCAGATAACCCCTATTGATTTTCAGATCAAAGGTCAAGGTCACAGTGACAAAAAACATTCACACAATGGCTGCCACTACAACTGACAGCCCATATGGGGGGCATTCATGTTTTACAAACAGCCCTTGTTTAAAATTGATTTTCTTCTGACCCAAAACCAGTTTATGCTGAAAGTGTCCTTTTGATAAGCCTGTGTGGACTGAACAGTTTAATCTGGGATGACACTTTACGCACATGCACAATGCCTAGTTTTACCAAATTGCAACTTGTAGGTCGTGAGGAAGGTCAGCTGTGGTATCCGAGGAAGGTTGCCATCTTCAGAGGCTCCATGAAGTTCATCGTGTGTGACCGCGGAAACGAGAGGTCAAGGATGCAGATCTTCACCAAGAACGGACACTTTGTGAAGAAGATTGCTATTCGCTATATAGACATTGTTGCTGGTCTGGCCATAACGTCTCAAGGTTTGTTGCACTTATGAAGAATGGATTTTTGCTTAAAGTTGACTGTACATGTATGTTTATTATCCCCCGCCATAGACGGAGGGATATTGTTTTTGCGTTGTCCGTCCGTCTTTCCATCCGTCCGCCTGTCCGGCACTTTTGTTTCCGGAGCCATATCTTGGAAGTGCTCTGGCAGATTTCATTGAAACTTGGTACAAGTATATATATATGGATAAGAGGATGATGCACGCCATATGGCATTTTATCCCATCATCAGACGTGCCATAGTCGAAATAACCCCTGTGGAATAAACTCCCCTATTTCAGCAGTGCTGAAATATAGCTGTCACGCGTGGTGGAGAATGGTCATATTACTCGGAATCAACTATAAAGTAATCATTTTTAGTAAAATCGAATCAGATTCAACAAAACAAACAATTTGATACCAAGATGTAATATATTTTTAACACATAATGCAACTCTAAAAGCAAAAAAACATTATTTACAAATACTAAGTGCGCGTACTCGTGACGTCGTTATTAACACGTCATACGACACAACGCATGTTCTTTCACGCTAAAGCTGCAGTTGTTTAGTGGTTTTTTATGTCCCCCACTATAGTAGTGGGGGACATATTGTTTTTGCCCTGTCTGTCTGTTGGTCTGTCTGTCTGTTTGCGCCAACTTTAACATTTTGCAATAACTTTTGCTATATTGAAGATAGCAACTTCATATTTGGCATGCATGTGTATCTCATGAAGCTGCACATTTTGAGTTGTGAAAGGTCAAGGTCATCCTTCAAGGTCAGAGGTCAAATATATGTGGCCAAAATCGCTTATTTTATGAATACTTTTGCAATATTGATGATAGCAACTTGATATTTGGCATGCATGTGTATCTCATGGAGCTGCACATTTTGAGTGGTCAAAGGTCAAGGTCATCCTTCAAGGTCAGAGGTCAAATAAATGTGGCCCTAATCGCTTATTTTATAAATACTTTTGCAATATTGAAGATAGCAACTTGATATTTGGCATGCATGTGCATGTCATGGAGCTGCACATTTTGAGTGGTGAAAGGTCAAGGTCATCCTTCAAGGTCAGAGATCAAATATATGTGGCCCAAATCGCTTATTTTATGAATACTTTTGCAATATTGAAGATAGCAACTTGATATTTGGCATGCATGTGTATCTCATGGAGCTGCACATTTTGAGTGGTGAAAGGTCAAGGTCATCCTTCACAATGTCAAGGTCATCCTACAAGGTCAAACCTCATATAGGGGGACATTGTGTTTCACAAACACATCTTGTTTCATTATTTCTTAAAAATCAGGGACGTTGAGGTATGATAAACAGAAAAACAGATTAGTTACTGATCTTTTTGTAATTTAGTAGGTTTGGCACGATTAAAATAATGAAACCATGTTTGCTTAAAATAACTTTGGGATTTTCCGTGTAGTTTCATTTTCCTTTTCTATTTTTAAAGAAATAATTTACGACTAAGAAAATTGATGGGATAAACCGAATACTAGGTCGGTGCCGAATAAAGCAAGGTTTATTTTTCTCCGCACAAAAATCTGAACCACTCGCCAAGGCATGTGGTTCAGATTTTCTAAGCCTCGCAAAATAAACTTTGCTTTATTCGCTTTATTCGGCACTGACTTAGTATTTGCTATGTACACCATCGAATAATAACGGAGTTATGGCCCTTTGTATTTTGAAAAAATGCTTTTTGTGTGTGTCCGGAGCCATTTCTTGTGTCCATAAGTATAATGGCGGGGGATATCTTAACAAATTTGCTTGTTCCCCCTCAAATGAAACTTGCATGGCATTGTAAAGTTTAAAACAAAATAAACAAATTCTACTAGTTGCAGCCTCTGTGTAAGAGTTTCAGCCCTGGAAAAAGGCAGTTCAACAGCCCTGGTAAAAGCCAGTTGAACTGCATTATGTACATGACAAATAATCCTGAATGCTATAAATTCAAGTCAAAAGCCCATCTGTTTGTCTGACCATTACAATTAAAATTTTGGCAAGTGATAGTTGAGGTAACCAAAGATTGTGGGAAGTGAAGTTTTGGGTCTTTTCTGGCCATTAGCTCAGTACAGTAAACTTCTTTCTTTAACCCTTTCCCGCTCAGAGGCATTGTGAAAATGGCTATTATGGAACCAACATATCACCAGAACAGGCTGCAAGTACTGCTCATCAGTATCTATGTGTTGGAAAAAGAAGCATTGAAGACTTAAATCCAGTAAGAAGTGTCTTTAAAAGTTTAATTTGATTTTTGATTTTGAAGGGAATACAAACATGAGAAAGTGCTTATCTGAGTGGTCAAGGGTTCATTTTCAGTGCGATTTAACTTCATAGAGAATGGCTGTTAAACACAGATTTGAGAAGTTTTAAACAGTTTGCGACAACAAAAATGAGAGGGCCAAGGCCTTTTCACAAAGATTGGAAAAAATCCCTAATTTGTTTGCATGTGTTGTGTTGTCGTTTTAGGTCACATTGTAGCAGTGGACAGTGTGTCCCCGACTGTGTTTGTCATCAATGAGAACGGCGAGCTGATCAAATGGTTTGACTGTAGTGACTACATGAGGGAACCCTCGGATATCGCAATTAGTGGCAAAGAGTACTTTGTCTGTGACTTCAAGGTAATGAAAAACATGTCTTTAAATGCAAGGTGTCTCACTCTGGTAAAACCGAGTCAAATTCATGTATGTAAAGTGTCGTTCAAGATAAGCCTGTGCAGTCTGCACAGGCTAATCAGGATGACACTTTCTACCTTACAGGAATTTTTGTTGAGAAGAGACTAACTTTAAACATTAAATGCCATAAAAGCGGAATGTTTGGTCCCTTATTAATCTTTTCAGCGTGCACATGCTTATCTAGGACGACACTACCCACATGCAGCAAGCCCCGTTTTTCCATATTTGCGCTTAAATAGTAGTTTGACCATTCTATTGGCTTTGAACTGTTCTTAGTTATAGTAGTATGGCATTGTTTTATTGTCCCCTAACGGTTTCACCGGAGGGGACTTCTGGTTTGCGCTCCGTGAGTCCGTCAGTCTGTCACACTTTTCTGGATCCTGTGATAACTTTAAAAGTTCTTAATATCTTTCATTAAACTTAAAACATGGACAGATGGCAATATGGAGATTATGCACCTCATTTCATTTTGTTCCTATGTCAAGCATTATGGTTGCTATGGCAACAAATAGACTAGAAATACTGCTGAAAATGGTGGATTCTGCACACTTTTCTGGATCCTGCAATAACTTAAAAAGTTTTTCATATATTTTCATGAAACTTCAAACATAGATAGATGGCAATATGGACATTATGCACGTCATTTCATTTTCTTCCTACGTCAAAAATTCTGGTTGCTATGGCAACAAATAAAAAAAAAATCTGACAATGGTGGAGCCTGTAGGGGACATGCATTGCTTGGCAATAGTCTTGTTTACTGTTAAAATAAACAAGGGGGGTCTCACCAACGAATGTTTACCAACTGTTCCTTGGTAAATTAACCTATTCCCCCTATGAAACAAAGTGAAAATGGCTATATGCAACCAGCATAAAACCAGAAAAGCCTGTGAGTAACTCGCAAGCTGTTCAGATTTCGTGCTGTTTGCTGCTCATATTCAAGGATTTCAAATACAGCCTTAAAAACTTGATTCCTTTAAAACTTGATTAAGTAAGAAAGGTCTTAAATTTAATGATATATTCTAACTGACTACAATCACGTCAAAATGCGTAAGTGGTAAAGGTTGAAGTAAAGAAATCTTGTGGCTAATCAAGACTCCATGTTTTTCAGGGCCACTGTGTGGTTGTATTCAACGAAGAGGGACATTTCCAGCGCCGCATTGGGTGTGAGAACATCACCAACTACCCTAATGGCATCGACATCAGCGATGCAGGCGATGTACTGGTGGGAGACAGTCATGGTAACCGGTTCCATGTGGCGGTGTTTCAGAGGGACGGCTCTCTCATAGGAGAGTTTGAATGCCCATACGTGAAGGTAAGCCGCTGCTGTGGTCTCAAGATCACAGCCGAGGGGTATGTTGTCACCCTGGCGAAGAATAACCACCATGTATTGGTGTTGAACACACTGTACATCTCTTAAATGGTGAAACTTTGAGGCGAGGTTTGTCAGCAGTTACCACAAGAGGATTTACCTGCCAGCTGGCCGCTTGAAATTGTTAGGATTGTAATGACTGTTTTTGTTAATTAAGTTATCTTTGTGTTTGTTGATAATACAAAAGTTGTGTGGATGTAATATTTGCTATATCACTGTATTTTTATCTTCTAAACAAATGTTTGAAGAAATGTTTCAGATTTATCATCCATTTGTTTTAGATGCTTCTACACTAAATGTTCAGTGTTGACCTTCGTTTCGTACTGTACTTGCTACCAAATTTCAGTACAAACTTACTGTTATCAATGCTATGAGAAACCCGTTGCAGTGGTTTTTGCTGCAATGAGAGTAATTTCTTCAGGAATAAGAACAGTGATAGAACTTTTTTTCCTTCAACTATTAGTTCATCAAAGAATGATGTCATGGTCTCTTAATGAAGTCAAATAACCGGTTATTTTTTATGTCCAAAGTTATAAAGCAGTATAAATATACATGTTCTTTATTGTATGTAGGTACATTCTATGCTTACCACGCTTACATTGATATTATTGTTTGGGATATTCCTGTCAAATAACATAGTACTAGTAGTAATAGTAGCAGCACTATTAAAAAGTTGCTTCTAGTAGACATTCTTTTATAATTGATTGGAAGTGTTGTACAAATACTGATGGGTGTGATTCCAAGCTAATACAGATGTGAGTGATGTTTAGTTTTTTCGTGTAATCTCAATATTTAGATGCAATGATTTATTTTGATTTACATTGTGTTTTATTTGTGTTTATGGCAGTTTAGTATAAATTTACATTACAGAAATTCATCTGCTGCTGATTATACTTAAATTATTTTAAGGGTACTCTATACATTGAGGAATACATATGAGGAGTTGTTACTCGAAATCCCTAATTTTCTTAACACTTGTTTGGGTCTTTTTTTTAGTCTTGTGCAGAAAAAAAAGTTTTATGGAACATTTTTCTAACAATTCATACCTAATTGGCTTTAAAGAATGTTCAATAAATCAAGATAATGTTTTAAGTACGGAGATAATATGAAGAAAAATCAATTAAGCTAAGAAACACTAATGTTCTGTGATGGCCCATGTAAATAGGTGATATAATAAAGCCCTTGCTTATTTGTCTAGTCATATACTCAGTTTCATCCTTATATTAAAACATGACCTTTTTTGCTGTGCCTTATGGAAATATTAGTTTTCTTTATTTAAGTGTTCATAGTTTAAATATGGCTTTACATTTAGAAAAACAATTTTGAAAAAATGTTGACCAATATTTCATATTTGTTTGTTTTTCTTTGTATTATTTTATTCACATTTATAAAATGCAAAAAAAAAATATATATAAAGTCGGATTGCTCATTTTACTTGTATAAATTCATCCTTTGAATGGGTGAAACACATTGAAATACATATTTTGTATATTATATTTGTTTTGATGTATCTAATCAAAATAATAATGCTATATTTACATGTTATTGTCATTGACGTCGGTTTGTGTTGAGCCATTTATTATTTAAAATGCCATATTTGATTTCAATCCCCCCTCCCAAGATGTTAAAAGATGAAACATTAATTAAAGCTATGTGTTTAACATAAAATAGCTTGGTTTCTGACCATAGATACAACAGACAATAGTCCTAGCAATACTAGTGCTCCCTTTTGAGTGCTAGAAATGCTCTTAACGGGGGTTTAAACAATTTGAGGCGTGATTTTAGAAACACGCAGACAATCTAGTTTTTAGCATATTAACAACGACTTCATTCATCTATATAATTATGTATATTAGTGTTCATTTGTTCTCTTGTCAAATTCCAGTTTGGTGTTTTTAAGATTATATCTATAGTTTGAGAAAAAATACAAAAAAAGTTTTGTAAAGCTGTTTTTAATATTTGAATGCCTTTATAGTTTTTGAATTGTTGCATTTAACATTTTTATTGATTCTTCAATTGTTTAGAGTTAATTGTGTTACACTTTACCATGATTCTTTCATATTTTTGAAAAAGTATGTCCAAGTACATGTATTGATATTTTGATTAACTATATACAGTTTGTGATTACAGTTTACAGTTAAATGTTGGTGCACTTATTGTACTTGTTATTTTTTAAGAATTGAAATACCTTGAAAGGTTTTATGCAGATATATTTTACTTAAAGACCCAAACATTTTACTATTGGTATTAGGTTACAAAAGTGGTGTGTGTGCAGAATGGATAACGCTTAATTATTTTTACCTTTCAAGGTATTAAAAGTACAAAATGAAATACTCTTGCATTATCCAAACAAAAATATCATAATCATAATAGAAAAGAAGTAAAAAAAAAGTATTTCTGCCTACCATGCTGAAATTGAAGGGAGTATTTACGGTTATGTTGTCTTAGTTTTTGTTTGGTTATTTTTTCTTACATTACTGAAAAGATGCTTAATGTTTAACACAGTGCCAAAAAGTGCTGAGCAATATTCTCCTGCCTGTCTGTAAATCCAGATGTGATGTGTGAGTGTGCTATCATGTGGCCGTCTCTGAGTGCACAAGACTCGCGCCAGTCATGGCGCGCAGCGCAGGCTGAGTTGGCTATGTGTCTTTTCTGCATGGATACATGTGACTGATTTTTGAAAAGCCTTAGTGTGACATATCAATGTAATGGTGATTTTTTTTTTTTTCAAAATGATATCAAAGTTTAAAAAAGAATGTCTTTAAAATGTGTGTATGTAAACATTCTTATGTATACTGCTAGTAACATGGAAATATTAAATGTTTAAACTTTCTACACATATATATCCATTATTATCCAGGGAATTTGTTGCTTTGCAAGTACTTGAATGAGGAATGTAAATGTGCTAGAGACTAACTCTTACATGTTGAATGATATTTTGATTTCTTTGGTGGTGCTTAAGACATGAGCAAAAGGTCTCCCTTGTTTCATTATTTCCCTATGATTTGTTGTAAAGATTTTCTTGCCGTGTGTTTGTTGCATCTTCCATTAATATAGCCTCACTCTGGGAAGACTGGGCTTAATGAATGCATAAAGGGGCTCAGTTTATCCAGAATGCAGTTCAATAAGTGTTAAATTGAGGACTTTAGAAGATATGAAGCAGTATAGTTTCGCGAGTTTATTTAGTTTATTATTTTGTTTATGTTTATTGTTTATTCAGTATTTACAGATTATAGCACTTTATCAGCAATTTTTGGGGGGCTGGAATTTTTTCTGGGGGGAGAACAATTGTTTTATTTGTTCTTTTACTTTATTTTGAAAATTTACCAACATTTACTTTCTATTTGATTCTTATATACCATGTACTATAGTTTACAAGTTATACATGAATGCAATGTCGTGCTCTTGTACAGGTGTATACCCTCAATATTCAGCTTGCTTGATCATTATTTTACTGTGATTCTTTTTATCACCTGATTTTAGATATATACAAATCGACAACACTTTGCTGTTTATGCACATTTTGTTTCAGGTTTCGAGTAATGTTTGACTAGTATTAAAGTAACATTATATATAACCTGTTCATATTTTTGTATCAGTTGAACTTAATTGGCCTACAAATCATTTTGTTAATGCCCAACATTTGTTGTTGTTCTTTTTTTTTTTTTTGGAAGAACTTTTTGATTGAATGAATCACTAGAGTCATTGAAAGTGGCTTTTTAAAACAGCTATTCCACATTATTACCTACATCAAAGATGGTCAAAGTATTGGTTTATTGTTTTGCTTAAAACATTGTATGGTATGTAATTGTCTGTTTCAGTAAATTGTGATGTTTAAATGAAGTATCAAAATTGAGAGTTTAAGCATTTTTTTCCCCGCCAAAATTTTTTTCGGAGGGGATATAGTAATTGGTCCTGTCCGTCTGTCCGGCCGGCCGAAACTTAGTCCGGAGCGTAACTCCAAATCTATTCAATGGATTTACTTTAAACTTAAAATATGAACAGATTGCAACTAGGAGAAGTGCAGTGACCAAGAACCATAACTCTATCTACCTTAGTTTTTGAATTATCTCCCCTTTTATATAACTTTAAAGTAAATTTTTGTCCGGATCATTACTCTAAAACTAAAGGGATTTACTTGAAATATAAACAGATGGCAACTAGGAGAAGTGCAGTGACCAAGAACCACAACTCTATCTACATTAGTTTTTGAATTATCTCCCCTTTTATATAATTTTAATGTAAATTTTTGTCCGGAGCATAACTCTAAATCTACTGAAGGGATTTACTTGAAACTTAAAATATAAACAGATGGCAAGTAGGAAAAGTGCAGTGACTAAGAACCATAACTCTATCTACCTTAGTTTTTGAATTATCTCCCCTTTTATATAACTTTAAAGTAAATTTTTGTTTGGAGCATAACTCTAAATCTACTAAAGGGATTTACTTTAAACTTAAAATATAAACAGATGGCAACGAGGAGAAGTTCAGTGACCAAGAACCATAACTCTATCTACCTTAGTTTTTTTAATTATCTCCCCTTTTATATAATTTTAAAGTAAATTTTTGTCCGGAGCATAACTCTAAATCTACTGAAGGGATTTACTTGAAACTTGAAATATAAACAGATGGCAAGTAGGAGAAGTGCAGTGACTAAGAACCATAACTATCTACCTTAGTGTTTGAATTATCTCCCTTTATTTAATTTCAAAGTAAATTTTTGTCCGGAGCATAATGAATTATCTCCCTTTATTTGTTTTTACAAATATTCTACTCTCTAAAACAAATGTTGTCATACAAGCAAACACATTTCGGCGGGGATTTGGCACTACTGTGACAAGCTCTTGTTGGCAACAGCATTTTGTTTTCTTGCAGAAAATCATTGTAGGCATATTATCAGACGAGTTTGATAACCAAATGGTGTAGGTAATTTGGGAGCTGTGGCCATCGTATTTCAATGAAAACAATATAAGACATATCCGCAAATTTAAACAACTGTTGTCTTTGATGTTTATTAAACTATACATTTTCTAGTAAATCTAAATGGGGTATAGTTTTTATTTACAGCTTGATACTGAATGAAAATGGTTTACACGACAAGTGGCAGTTTTGTTTAAATATTGCTCACTAATGAGCAGAGAATCTGATACTTGTTGGAAATGTACATAGATGTAATAGGCCCGGTTAATAGTCTTGTTATTTTGGAATACATTCCACGTGGTATTGATACAGATGCATTTCATTTAACATTTGTTATTAACACTTAGCTTTTGGTTATATTGATTCAGGTTTGAAAGAGATTGTTTTATGTATTATTTTGCCATAATTCCTTTTGGAAATGTTTTAAACACTCAAAACTTGCTCTTTTTTTCAAAGTTCATTTTATAATAATCTTGCAAGACATAATTCCTTCTGGTTGTGGTTGTTTTTAATCAGAAGTTATGCAAATAATTTGGCGCAAGTCTATCCTGGCTAATTACAAGAAATGAATGTATTTGTTCCAGTTTTTTGTTTTTCAATTTGTCTAACATATTTTTTTGAGATGATATGTTTTTTAAGAGATGTTCTATCCACCTATTGGTGATTTGTAAACTGCAGTTTTTCTACAGAAACTACACAGTGCAAGTATTCTTCTGAGGAGACACGGATAATATGAAAATATTTAATATTTATTCAGTACATGCTTATATTTTGAGCAGATATCAAGAATATAATAGGACCAAATATTTAATAAAGTATTATCATTGTTGTAATATTTTTTATTTGAAGAGATTCTTTATTTTACAATAACAACGCTCAAAATGGCATTTTATTTTGTTTAAATGTGGTGTTTTTAACACTTTTCTTTTGGAAAGTTTACCTTTTGTAGTTTAATTGAAGCATTGTTTAGTACAATTGATGCTATATATTTGGCAAAATGTCCTTTAATAATTGTTTCTTGCCAAGTTATTTCATACATTTATTGTTAACATTTTCTGTCTCACAAATATATTTTCTTTTGATTAAGTGCCATTCCATTCTGTATTCCTGTATTTATTTTTTGGTTGATATTAACCGATGTAAAATTTGTTGCAATTATCAAAGTACACCTGTGTTTTAAAAGACTGCAAGCCTACATTTGTAAATCTGTAAAATACATTTTTTAGTGGGCCAGCATGGTTTATTTCGTTCTGTATAGGAGTTTGAAAACCAACAACAGATATGTAACGATTTAGACTGTTTATTTGTAAACAGTTTATAATACAAATGACACAATTAAATGAGCTGAATACGTAAGTCATAAATATTCACAAATATGTACACAATAACATATATTTTTCTGGGACTTGCGATATTATTGAAAATGGAATGTAAATATGTTTATTGCAACCACTCACTTCCAATTTTGGGGGCATAAGTCCTAACTATTTAAGATGTTTTATAATCCATGCCTTTTAATCAATATGTTACTCGTCCGCACACTTTATAAACCATGATCATTTTTTTGTTATAAAAAAACTTATATTCATCTTATGTTCACCAATTTTACAGTGTCCATATCTCTGTTGGAGATTTCACTGTTCACACAAACTATAACAAAGGGCACGGTGAAACAAAGCATTAAAACATTTCAAGTAATTCAGTTTCAGACAAAAACAACAACAGTTACATCAACAGTTTTGAGTATAGAGTAATTGCAGTAAGTCCGTTGACCATATTCACATATTGGTATGTCATTACAATAACCAACTTAAAGGTTATAAGTTTACATCAGTATTTCTGAATTTATAATATATTTTTTGCTTAACTATTAGTGTATGTGATGGCCATTATTATGATGTTTACCTTTACTGCATGAAGGTTGTTGGAGTGTTACTAGTTTTCGGATGCAAACCGAGTATTTTTTATAGTTCTGTTAATTGTTTGATATATAAAAAAAAAATCAGTCCCAGGAAGTGCATTGTTGAAAGTTGGTTGTCGCATACTACAAGACTTTGCAAGATGTGGGAGTGTGAACAGCTTGTATGAACTGCCAGGGTATTCTTTTCCTCTGTATATCAGCATTACATGTAGGTTAATATTAAATTCCAACCAGAAAGGAGTTTGTGTCGTCTTTATACATGTATTCATATATTAATCAATTGTGAGAATTCGCACAGCTATTTCTTGTTACTAATTAACATGTATGCAAGTGGAATAAAGGTTTTTCTTTCATGTGTGTTAATTGTTTATTATCCCCGCCAAAGGCGAAGGGATATTGTCTTGGCGTTGTCCATCCGGCACTTTTGTGTCCGGAGCCATATCTTGGAAGTGCTTTGGGGGACTTCCTTGAAAATTGGTATGAGTATATATATGGATAAGAGTTTATATATGGATAAGAGAATGATGCACGCCAAATGGCATTGTACACCATCGGATAATAACGGAGTAATGGCCCTTTGTAGCTTGAAAAAATGCTTTTTTTGTGTGTCTGGAGCCATATCTTGGAAGAGCTTTGACGGATTTCATTGAAACTTGGTATGAATATATATATGGATAAGAGGATGATGCACGTTGGTGTTGTCCATCCGTCCAGAAAACTTGTGTCCAGAAGTAAATTGGCGGGGGATATCAATTCAACGAATTTGCTTGTTATTAATGGCCTGATCATGGGAACATCCAAGTGGGGCTGATCAATTGTTGTCCAGGGCATTGAGCATCATGATGGATTATAAAATAACCTTGCAGCCGTGAGTCCTGTGGAAAAGTAAGATTTCTTGCAAGAGTAGTCTCTAGATTGATGTCAAGGTCTCTATTCAAAGATAATAAGTGCATCCCAAGCACTTTTGGAGCATGATTTTCTAGCATGAATAGATTTTCAAATTATTGCAGAAGTGAACAGCGTAGTGAGATGGAATGTTGAGGGACCTACTATTAACTACAATTGTGAAAATAGCATGATTGGTTCCAGTTTCACTGGCCGGCCCAAGATTACAATGACAAACGTACAAATTATGAAACTTATTAAGTGTACTTTCAATACAAATATCTGCATAAGAGCAGACACTCGTCTTGGTGCATGTACATAGTTCAAAATTGAATTTAGACCAGATTTCCACAGATTTTCAGAGGAACTGAAAAGTACTGTTATGAAATGACATTCATCCATATTCCTATATAAGATCACAATTCAATGCCTTGGGTTAAATGGAGAGCAAAGAATCGTAAATAATTTTTCAGAAGTTAAATCATTTGCTGCAAGGGAGGCATTTCAGCCAGCTAATAGCATGTGTAGTCCTTAAATCTGAACCAATCATGCAGACCTGTTTACCCTACCGATGGCTTCTCAGTAGTATGGAGGGCATCTCTCAGTAGTTTTGGGCTGTTGTCAGTAGTTTTAAACTTTTCAATCATTTTGAGCATTAAAACACCATGACTGGGTCACATATCAGTTTAACGGTACATAAAGCATTAGATAAATCTAGTTGCTAATAATTAAATCTGTTAAGTGATTGTTTTGCTTTGATTTGTTCCAGCCTGTGCCATTTGGTTTGGGAAAATTAGCGCGATAAACCACGAAATTGGAAATCATAGCGCAGCATTTTATATTATAAAGTGCTGCTTCAATGTCTTCTTACAATGAAGACAATATTTAGTTAAAGGGATCTTTTCACGGTTTGGTAAATTGACAATATTGAAAAAAGTTGTTTCAGATTCGCAAATTTTCGGTTTAGTTATGATATTTGTGAGGAAACAGTATTACTGAACATTTGCCATGGTCTAATATAGCCATTATATGCATCTTTTGACGATTTAAAAAAAATAAAAATTATAAAGCGTTGCAACGCAAAACGATTGAATAATTTGGAGAGTTCTGTTGTTGTCGTTTAAATTTGTGAAACTACGAAGATTGCTTATATAACGTATAAATTTAGCATTTTATGTATACATGGCAGGATAGCTCAGTTGGCTAATGCGTTTTTACTTTAGGATTCCGGGGGTCACTGGTTCGAGCCCTGCGGCGGGCTACTTTTTTTTCTTTTTTTAAATTTTCTTTTTGATCTTTTACTGAAGCTTTTAAAATTGAATGTTTATATTTATCAATATAAAGCATTTAATGACAAAATTCAAAACATGCCAAAATCTGTGAAAAGGGCACTTTTAATATCCATCCACATGCATATTAAACTTGCAATAATCTATAGATTCTTAAATACACCATTTGATCATACGCTCTTTAAGAATAGCTATTATTTTAATTCAGTATTTTTTTTATATTAAATATCATAAGGGGAAAACAAACAAATGTTGACAAACATCCTTTAGTGTTCTTGTTGTGTTAATGATATATTATATGGAGTTAAAATAATATATTTTATTTGTTTACCCAAAGACCTATAGAATCTATAGGTCTTTGGTTTACCTTTCAATATTTTGCACTTGACAACATCAGTTCAATGCTATTTCATTAAACTGTACAGCGTAACAAATATAATAAAGCAGAATACGCATATGAATCTGATTATACACAGATCCACTAACATATAAATCATATCATGTTTGTCTCTTTCCATTTTCGAACGATACTCATCTTATTATAATAAATGCTTTAACTTTGTGAGTAGACAATTTTCCAACACTCGTTTCCGTGACGCACATTCACGGTGCAGATTTCTGATAAATATTTTTTTTTTTCAACTCTCAAACGTAGTATGTTGCGTTAATTGACACACGCATTACATTCGTCCCTAATGACCATATGATATCCGTTGTTAATTTATATGGTATTTATTATTTTCGCGGCTAATCGCAATTTCTCGTCTGCTTGCCGCCATCTTGGACATGTGTAAAAACTATCGTCGGTATTTTCCGCAATAGAGAGAGAGATGTGTATACTGGATAGCAACGTAAAATCGTATATTATCGGCTAAATTTGCGAACCAATACGCAAGTCAGTTGTCGTTTGGTGACGACTCGACAAGCTCGATCAGCACTCATTCCCCGGGAGGCTTGAATTTCAACGTTTTTTACTACGCAAGCGCCAAAATAATTATGATTGATACATTACCCGTTAAGACCGAAAATAAGCTAAAGTACGATTAAAAACTGAAATTTGACCATTTTGATCGATGGATCCGTAGTTTTTCAGTACATATCCGTAGTGCGTAGTTTAGCCAAATAATCCGTAGTAACTACGGCGAATCCGTAGAAGTAAACAGGTCTGCCAATGTCAAGTGAGAGGGCATTATTAATTTTGTGACTGGTCTTTGTCCGTCGTCTGTCTGTCCGTCCGTCCACATTTGTTCGTAAATACTCTAGAGGCTACATGTATTGTCCGATCTTCTTGAAACTTGGCCAGAAGCTTTGTCCCAATGAAATCTCGGTCGAGTTCGAAACTCGGTCATGCCGGGTCAAATACTAGGTCACTAGGTCAAAAAAAAAGAGAAAAACCTTGTAAACACTGTAGAAGTCACATCTCATGCCCAATCTTCATGAAACTTTGTCAAAATGTTTGTCTTAATGATATGTTGGTTTAGTTCACGTGGTTTTGGTCCGTTGAAAAACATGGCCGCCAGTGGGCGGGGCAGTTTTCCTTATTTGGCTATAGAGATACCTTGTAAACACTCTAGAGGCCACATTTTTTTGTCCGATCTTCATGAAACTTGGTCAGAACATTTGTCCCAATGATATCTCGATGGAGTTGGAAACTGGGTCATGCTGGGTCAAAAACTAGGTCACTAGGTCAAAAAAAAGAAAAACCTTGTTAACACTGTAGAAGTCACTTTCATGCCCAATCTTCATGTAACTTTGTCAAATTTTTTGTCTTAGTGATATGTTGAAGGAGTTCAAAAGTGGTTCTGGTCCGTTGAAAAACATGGCCGCCAGTGGGCGGGGTATTTTTCCTTATTTGGCTATTGAGAAACCTTAACACACTAGAAGTCACAGTTTTTGCCCAATCATCATGAAAGTTGGACAAAACATTGGTTTTATTGATATCTCGGACGAGTTCCAAAATTGTCCAGATCGGTGAAAAACATGGCCACCAGTGGGTGGAGCATTTTTCTCTATATGTATATAGTGAAAACATGTGAACACTCTCGAAGTCACATTTTTGGCCCAATTTTCATGAAATTTGGTCAGAACATTTGTTTCCTTGATACGAGAGTTGAGTTTAAAAAAATGGTTCTGGTCAGTTGAATAACATGGCTGCCAGGGGGGGGGGGGGGGCAGTTTTCTTATATTTATAAAGTAAAAAAAGCTTGTGAACACTCTAGAAGTCACATTTTTTGCCCAATCATCAGGAAACTTGGTGAAATGGTGAAATGATTGGTTTTATATATATCTCAGATGAGTTCGCAAATGGTCATGATCGGTAAAAAAACATAGCCGCCAGGGGGTGGGGGGGGGCAGTTTTCCTTATGTGACTGTGGAACCTTGTGATCGAACACTATAGAAGTCTCATTTTTTGCCTAATCATCGTGAAACTTAGTCAATACATTGGTTTTATTGATTTCTCGGACAAGTTGGAAAATGGCTCAGATCGGTGAAAAACACTTTTCAGCTCACCTGATTGCTCAGGTGAGGTTTTAGAATTGGTCTTTGTTTGCCGTCCGTTCGTCCACATTTGGTTTGTAAACACTCTAGCATTCACACTTCTCAAGCATTCTTTATAAAAGTTGCTGAAAGATCTTAGTCAAGTTTGATGATGAGCAAAATCACATAATTAATGCCATAATTATTGCCCTTAGATTGTCTAAATTTTCATTATATTATACAAAGTCCTTGTGAACACTCTAGGTCACAATTTTGTTTCGAATTTTATGAATCTTGGTCAAAATATTTATTTTTGTAAGCAAAGTTTGATGTTTGGTAAGGGGGGTCAACTCAAAATATAGGTCACCAGGTAAAATCTTACAAAAACACTCCATACGCCAGAGTTTTGGTTCCATTATGACGAAACTTGACAAGGATATTTGTCTGGACAATATCTAGGTCAAGTTTGACGTTTGGTAAAGATAAAATGAACAGACTCCTCTCAGGTGAGCGAACTAGGGCCATCTTGGCCCTCTTGTTTGAAACTAGCTATTATATACTATTCCCCTGTAGCAAGAACACAGAAGAAAAAACAAGTACAAACGACAAATCGATTCATGAACAAATAGAAAAAAACTTATGAACTTAGCAAACTGGTCCCACATGAAAGCAAAAATAATGAACAATATTCAAGGAAAAATAACATTAAAATACTAAATATACAAGAAAATAGAGAGGAAACTGAAGACTCAATCACAAAATCAGTAACCTCAATCCTGAAGACTCATGCAGGTGTCGACCTCCTGCGTACAGATATAGTTGCCATCCACCGTATCCCTACAAAAAGAGGACAAACCAGGCCTGTTCTCGTTAAGTTGAGGAACAATTCGGCAAAGTCCACCATAATGCGAAAAAGGGCCCCCATGAAGAACGGCGGCTATAAACTAGTTGATAACGTCACCAAGCCAAACCAGGGGCTGATCAACAGGCTTCATCTACACCCTGACATAAGTAGTGCCTGGTATTTCAATGGATCCGTGTATGGACAAACTGTTGCGGACGAACGAATCAAATTTGACATTTATGATAATGTGAACAATGCCATTGAGGAGTTCAGACGATACAGAAGAACGGGGGTGAACGGAAAATAGAGGCAATATGAACATTGCTATGAACAATGAACACTGTGATGTAGAAACATGGTATGTCCCTATTTACATATTAATCATTAGAGTATATTATACACTTTTATTTTATAAAAATTACGTTATGTCTCCTTATTTAATTACCAGTACAATTTGAATGTTTTGAACAATATTTTTTTGCATACTTCACATAAATTAACCTCTGAAAAAATAAATTGTTGAAGAAAAAAACATTTTTGGGAGAACTTTTCAGTACAGTTTAAACCAAAGCAGTATCCTAAATGAGAACAACCTTATAAACTAACGGTAAATAATGACAAGTATTAACCTTGAAAACAGACTATACAGTTAAAAGTAGGCTTAGAAAACCAGTATAGATCTAAATTTCGCCTGAAGACATATACTCTGGTCAGTCAGATTGATATAGTCCTTATCTTGTTTAACTTAGGTCAATATGTGTATCGAATAATTACATGTGAATAATACAATTATACCTGTGTACAATTGTCAATAATAGCTAAAAATAATACCGGTAAACTATTCTGCACCTTTTTAGTAATTGGTACGCTGTTGTTTATATACCAGTCTTTCTTGTCATGTATGTCGTTCTTATTACTTAAATAGTAAGTCTGTATTTAATTCGAAAGTAGTGTATATAGTCTGTACCTTTTTGAGAATGCTCAAAACCATCCAAGTCCACTATAGTCGCTATCGACTCTAATTTAAGCCATCATTTGTTAAGAATCCGTAAATGCGAAGAATGAAAATATACCAATGTCATAAAAACAACAACAATAATTTAAGAAAAAATGCAATCTTGTAAACAATATTGTAATTAATATGTAAAAATATTTCATACATATCATTGAAAAGATGGTTGTATTAATAAAAGTATTACAATAAAACATACTTATTTTTCTTTACATAATATAAAACATGGACTAATCTTTTCCAAGATGTGATAAAGATAAGAATGTTATTGTAAAATAAAAAATATATCCAAACATTTTAGAAATTAAAAATATATTTTAAGTCTTTGCATGAATATTTTTCACCTCAGTATATTCAGACTGAATAACTGTTTTTCATATACATACATATGTAGGACAATTATCAAGACTGTAGTGCTCTTGCTCACTTTATGTTGTTGCACACTATAATTGATGTGTACATTACTTCACTGCTGTCCTTATAATATTGAAAACTTAAAATCCTTAGTATAATTAGATGATTTAGGAATTTACATACCTGTTGAACTTGTATGTTTGACATATGTTTGCCTGACAATTAGCCTGTATATATATCTTTTGTTAGGATATGAATATATTTGATAACCGCACGTGAACATTGATGTAAATTCGTATTGTATATGCGGATGTATTGTTCTTTCTTATTTTATATGTTTGACACATTTGTGTTGTATAAAGCCTGAGTGTATGTTTTACGTTTTAGAAAAAAAATGTTCTGATACATCAAGGCTCCTTATCCAAGACAAGTGATTAGTGTGTTAAGCACTGAAGTTGACGCGAAAAAACACACTGTTTGGGGGTATTTTGGCTGATATTTCAGTTTTATTTAATAAAGATATAATACAATACCATATACTTATAAGCATTTATATGTTACAATAAAATGTCTTGCCTCATGAACTTAATTGTATGTAAACTCTAGTATTTGAGAAATTCATACACCCCAAATTCATTAATATGTAAAATATATATTGTAAAGTCATATATTTAGATGTAATTTAGACTATATATAGGAGTCTATATTCAATTTGAATGGTATGATTTTTTTTTACATCTCAGTCCACTCAGAAAGAACACTTTTTCCAATACATACCTGTTTAGGTCAATTATTAGGAATTATTATATACCCGTACTATTCTACTGTCTCTACAACAACAACAACAACAACAACAACATTACCTTAATTAAGCTCAAATCACAAATACAGTGACACATGAGTATACAGTGACAATCCAACTTTTACAAACAGTTATAATAACAATAGCTTCATGGTGATAAGATATGTGACATAAATTTAAATTGAGCCGGGGCATGTTGATGGTGACATGAGAAATGAACATCTTTTCCCCTTCGCCTGAAAAACCTGTTTGTTTACCTGGATGACTAAAGCAGACTATAGTCATGGTTTTTCCATTTGGTTCTATTTAAAGACCGCCGAATTTGAGTGGTTAATTTATTTTTATCTAGGGCGCCTCACAGGTGGAAGTAACGTACCCAGGATAGTATTTTTTTTTTTTATTTTTTTTTGGAGCCCAATATATTCAAATAAATATATAAAATCATGTTTAATGAGAAAAAAATGACAAAGAGCCATGAAAAAAAAATCCCCACCCTCTGATGTTGGAATCATAACAAGGTCATTAACTAGAATTTATCATAGACCTGTCTTCGCTGGCCGCAAAAATGTCAAAAGTAGCTTTAATCAAAAGCATCCATTGATCCTCCTATGGGCAATTGGACAACCTTTCAAAAAAAGTTAACTTCAAAAATATCTGTCCAGCCGTTAACTCACAGTCGGTCAAAAAACGAGCAATATTTCGAGTCCGTTGGTCAACCCGAATAAATCTTCTACAGACTTTCAAACAATATTTTTGAGTTTTTGCCCCTTAATCGATAGCTCGCGTCCTATTCCTTTGAAACAACGAAGCGTGTCAAATAATGCATGCATGTGCAACCACTTACCCCTAAAAACTAATTCCAAAATGTGATATTTTCTTTGCAACAACTGTTTTAACTCTAAATTTGATTTACTTGAAAACGAAAGAAGCCATCGCTCTTGAACCCGGCTTAGCAGTGAATTACACTGACAGAGCCAGGCACATAAATATCCAATCAACAACAACAACGATGTTTTAATAAATGTGAATAAATGGAAATAACTTATCATTCTGATTGTATTGGAATAAGTTTTTAGGGGTGTGTGGTTGCATATGCATGCATTATTTGACACGCTTCGTTGTTTCAAAGGAATAGGACGGGAGCTATCGATTAAGGGGCAAAAACTAAAAAATATTGTTTGAAAGTCTGTACAAGATTTATTCGTGTTGACAAACGGACTCGAAATATTGCTCGATTTTCGACCGACTGTGAGTTAACGGCTGGACAGATATTTTTGAAGTTAACTTTTTTTGAAAGGTTGTCCAATTAAAGCTATTTTTGACATTTTTGCGGCCCGCGAAGACAGGTCTATAATAAAGTCTAGTTAATGACCTTGTTATGATTCCAATATCAGATGGTGGGGATTTTTTTTTCATGGCTCTTTGTCAATTTTTTCTCATTAAACATGATTTTATATATTAATTTGAATATATTGGGCTCCTAAAAAATATATATATGAAAAATACTATCCTGGGTACGTTACTTCCACCTGTGGGGCGCCTCGCTGATCTGTGACTGTGTGTTAACCCTGGAATTAGGTCAGAAATGTGTGTTTTGTTTATGTTTTCATATGTATCTGCAGTACATTCACCGAGATTGATTAATTTATAATTTGAATTTAACTAAAGTGATGTAGAGATTTAAAACTTGTGGACTGTCAGGTCTGTTTAAAGTCGTATACTTTATCGAAGTGTGCTTAATAAATTACCGGCTTATATAGTTTTTGTTAAGGTTAGATATGACTATAATACCCACTACTGCAACATATGAACGTTGATGAAGTCGTTGTTTAAAGTCGTATACTTTATCGAAGTATGCTTAATAATTTACCGGTTTATATAGTTTTTGTAAAAGTTAGATATAACGGTAATTCACATGACTGCAACACATGAACATTGATGACAATTTGTATTTTGTATGTGGATGTGTTGATCCTTGTTTGTTTAGCACATGTATGTTGTAATGAGATTGAGTGTGGATTTTAGTTTTTTAGAAAAAAAAATATTTTGATAAATTTGACAATTTGTATTTAATATGTGGATGTGTTGTTCTTTGTTTGTTTAACACATGTGTGTTGTCATAAGCTTGAGTGTGGGTTTTAGTTTTTAGAAGAAAAAATGTTTTGTTAATCTAAACTCTCCTATTGCTTATAAGCAATTTATATGTAAAAATTAAATGACTCTTCAATTTTATGAACACTTTCGGATTTAAGTAATTGATACATCCCAAATATTATCAAATGTAAAATATATGTTATTAAATCATGTATTTAGATTAGCCTATATGTTTTGATTTACAATCAATCCTCATATGTTGAAACTCCTTTTGTACATTTTGTTTCTGTTTCGTTGTATTTCGCTGTGTTTTTTTGTGTTTTTTTCACATGTGGTATTTTATATTTTCTCTGTTTTTATGTTTTTCTGTTGCTTTGTATGAAGATAGAATGTATTTTGTACGTCTTTTGTGTAAATGTATATATATTTACAGTAGAGAAATCAACTGGACATGTTTTCAAATAGAAACTAAATGGACAAGCACACACAAATTAGCATTTACATCACCCTTCACCTCTTTAAATGATTAAATTATGCACTTTGAATGTCAAAGGGCTAAGCAATAAAGACAAACGCATAAAAATCTTCAAATGGTTAGACGAAAAAAAAAATAGTATATGCCTATTACAAGAAAGTCACTTGACACCTACTTTAGCACAAACCGTAAAAGATGAATGGGACGGAGACATCTATCTCAGTGGACAACATACTAATAAACAAGGCATTGCCTTTCTGATAAAAAATAATATAGGGATCACAGTCGAAAACTTTAACGAAATAATAATTGGCAGACAAGCAAGTATAGATATCAAAATACACGAAACACAATTAACATTAATCAACGTTTACGGCCGTAACATAGATGACTCCAAATTTTACGAAACATTACAATCCTTTATAATTAACAACCAAGATAAAAACATTATAGTCGGTGGTGATTTCAATACTGTCCTTAACCCATTACTAGATAACAAGAAGGGAAACCTTTATACGCATCCTAAAAATAGAAACATTTTAAATAACATAATTGAAAACTACAATATGATAGACATCTGGCGTACTGTAAATCCAAACGAAAGCAAATTCACCTGGCACTCAAACACAAAACCAACAATATTCTGCAGATTAGACTATTTTTTAATATCTGAATCTCTTTGCAATATTATTGACACATGTAGCATAAAACCAGGATTCATGACTGACCACTCTCTTGTTGAACTTAAAATACACAAAATACAACCTGAAAGAGGCCCAGGATACTTTAAAATCAATAACAGCATATTATTAGGTACACAATACCAAACGCAAATAAAACAAGAAATACTCAATACAGTTCAAAATAATAAAGATGCAAACCCAAACACCTTATGGGAAGTAATTAAAGGAAATATACGTAACACAACGATTAGATACACATCATTTAAACAACAAGAAACACGCAAACTTGAAACTGAAACAATCAAAATCATTGAAACACTTGAAAAACAATTACATGAAACAAACACAAACGATACAAAAGACATTGAGAATGAAATAACATTAAAAAAAACAAGTATTAGAAGGAATTTATCATACACAACTCAATGGAATAATATTACGAGCACGTGAACAGCATGTTGAACACAATGAAAAAAATACAAAATACTTCGCAAACATCGAAAAACGTAGAAGTGAACAAAAAACTGTACACAAATTAGTAGTTAATGTCGAAGATATAACACACAGAACTCAAATACTAGAAGAACAACGTTTGTTTTTCGAAACCCTCTATAAACGAAAACATGTTGAAAATAACGCCCTCTTTAAAAATACACATCATGCTTTAAATCAAGAAGAAAAACAACTGTGCGACGGATTACTTAATGAATATGAATGTGGAATAAAGAAATGCAAAATAACAAAAGTCCAGGATCTGATGGCATCACAGTCGAATTTTATAAAATATTCTGGAACGATATTAAAACACATTTAATTAATTCACTCAACTATTCATTTAACAACAAAAACCTAGCTACGCTACAAAAGCAAGGTATAATATCACTCATTCCAAAACCTGGAAAAAACCTAGAATCCTTATCAAACTGGCGCCCGATTAGTCTACTTAACAATGATTATAAAATTGCAACTAAAAGTATTTCAAACAGAATAAAATCAAAGTACTGGCAGTACTGGTGTGACGATGCTTTTGAAGAGGATGGATATAAAACATCAATTTAGGTTTATCTATATCACCACAATTGTGTATGTTGATACGAACATTTGGGTACGATAAAAAATTTGGGTACGAAAATTTTGGGAACGAAAAAAAATTTGGTACGAAAAGAATTTGCGTACGAAACATTTTTGGTACGAAAAAAAGTTTAGGGGTACGGGGAAGTAGTACCCGTGGGTAACTTGACCCATTGAGCGAAACTGGGAGGCGGGTCACATTCTTGTTCATTAAGTATGGCAATACATTCATGATGATTCTCGAAAGTAGGTATGAGCACATAGCCGGACCATGTGAGCTCAATCGTATGAGCACTTGACTATCCGAGTTCGCCAAAGAACATATGGATAAGTTAACTACTAGCGAAATGACCTTATACATGTATATGATGAAATCTAACAATCGAACGAAATATCAAACATGGTATGTACACTTAGGTGGTTGTGCAATTTCTGTAAGAATATCGTATTCAATATGTAAATTTTAAATGATTGTGCCCGCACTTGAGTTTGTTGCCTTGTTTGAGTCTATACGCGCCTAGGCTGCACCCAGTGTGTGTATTCGTGTTTTTCCAAGGTAATGAGTTACCTCCGCGCTGAGGCTGCATAATGTTGGAACCCGGAGTGTGTCCAGCACTCCTACCTAATAAGATTAGATTGACGACAGTTGGGACGAATTTTGAATGATAGCTGCAATTTCCAGCTATTTGTTTTGTACTGAAATACTTTTTAATTTTTTATATGGTCAAATGCTGCGGGGGGGGGGATGAGATTTTCCGGAAAAAAAACAACTGTCAGGAATGGTGACCACAAAACATACAAAATATAACATTGCGCCGGGAGCGGGAATCGAACCGGTGTCGTAAAGGTGAAAAAGCGAACGTCCTAACACTGCGCTAGCGGGACGGATAATTACGCAGAGAAATGTTGTTTTATTTATATATATCATAGCAGTGCAGCGTTTACAATTTGCAGGTTCGAAATCGTTCGCATTCTTTAGTTTTGTGATCACGTAAAAAGTTAATTTTACGTTTTTATTCGCAATTTATTAACTAAACCGAGAACAAATATCAAACAAAATAGAGAAAATATATAGTTGTTTCATTTGTCTATAAAAATAAAATGGATGTACAATTTCTAATTTGAAATTAACGTTCTGATACACTTATTGAATCTGTTTCCCCAGGATATGCTGTTCTATTAATATTTACCTTTATCAACACGAACGACAACTCTGCTAGGAGAATGTTATCAATGAAAATCAACGAGCAATCTCCTACGCAGTGGCGAATGCCAAGGGAAGTAACTGAAAAATCGAGTTATCTCAATCGGACTGGCTCGGTCTTTTACATAGGTCGCAATTGTAAAGAATTTTTTTACTGTTTATCAAACCTTGGACGCTGCTGTTCCAGCATCGTCAAAAAGTATTACCATCAGTCATTTCAAGATCACAATCTGGTTTTATTAAAGGACGATACATTGGTGAAAATGTACGTCTGATACAAGAATGCATAAATTATTTCAACCAACCAAACAATTCTGGCCTCATCTTCTTTGCAGACTTTGAAAAGGCTTTCGATTCACTAGACCATTCGTTTATGTTCTCTTGCTTAGAAAATATGAATTTCGGTGAAAGTCTAATTAAATGGGTAAAACTATTTTATACCGATATTAACAGTATAATTATTAACAATGGCTTCTTCTCAAACAGTTTTAACATCGAACGAGGGGTACGACAAGGATGTCCACTCTCATCCTCACTATTTATTATATGCATCGAGTATCTATCACACTATATACAATCAAATAGACATATAAATGGAATATCGCTAGAACCTGACGAAGAAATTAAACAGTCGCTATTTGCTGACGACGCAACTTATTTTTTAAATGACAGTATTGACTCATTCAATAATCTTATAGAATCGCTTACCCTTTTTGGAATGGCATCGGGTCTTAAACTTAACAAAAGTAAATGCACTGTGCTACGAGTAGGTAAATTTAAACAAAGTAATATTCAACTTAAAAAAGAAATGAAATTCCACTGGACATCAGATGAAGCAACAAAGTTAGGAATAACATTCACAAACAATGAAAATGAAACAGTTCTAAAAAACATACTGCCTAAACTACAAAATTTAAAAATTGTCTAAAATCATGGCAGCATCGTAAACTAACACTAATCGGAAAAAACACGGTGTTGAAAACGTTTGCACTACCTAAATTAATTTATACACTAACAGTTCTCCCAAACCCACCAAAAGATATTATTAAAGATATACAATCAGAAATATTTAATTTCATATGGGACGGTAAACCTGATAAAATTAAGCGAACTCAGTTAATTCAATCTGTAGAAAATGGAGGTATCCAATTAACGGACATCTACTCATTCTTGAATGCAATCAAATGCAGCTGGGTTAAAAGATATCTAGATAATACCAATACAAGTAAATGGAAATTATTCTACCAGGAAATCCTAAAAAAATATGGTGACTCCTTACTTTTTGAATGTAACATCAGCAATACCATTTTGCATGAAATTGCAAACGAAAACATATTTCTATCAAATGTTTTATCAGCATGGACTAATGTTACTCATCATCTAGAAACCCAAATCATCAGTAAAACTATTCTATGGAACAATAAAGACATAACTTCAAACAATAAGACTTTTTTCTATAAACATTGGTTTGAAAAAAACATTTAATATGTCGACCAATTGTACGATTACAGAATAAAAGACTTCTATTCTTTTGAGAATATATGTTATATATACGGAATACCTTCAGGCAATTTCCTTATGTATTACACATTAATTAAAAGCATACCCATACATATTAAATCTACAATCTTGTATTAAATTAATACAAATAACACACCATGTACTCGAACATCATTCACGGAAAACATACTTGCAAAACAAAACAAAACAAACAAAATATTTTACAAACTACAAATTAAACACCCTGCAGAAAACTCCAAGATTCAAAATAAATGGCAAAGCATTCTTCGAGAACAAGAATTAAATTGGAAACAAATATTTATCATGCCATATAAAACAACTATAGATAGCACACTGAGAAATTTTCAATATAAATATGTCCACAGAATCATAGCTACAAATAAATACCTTTTTAAGTGCAACCTATCCAACACAAATTTATGTGATATATGCAGCGAACACATTGAAACAATAGAACACCTTTTCTGGGAGTGCAAACATATTCAAACTCTATGGAACCAGTTAACAACTTTTCTAGAGAAACAACAATTAAAATTAAAACTGTCTCTCTTGAATATCAGTTTTGGTGTGAATACTTTTAAAATACCAGAAATTAATAACACTGTGGACCACATTATCATATTAATTAAATATTTTATATTTAGCTTCAAATACAAAAAACAAATACCTACTTTCAACTGTTTTATAAACTATTTAAAACTAAAGATCCAAATTGAAAAAGAAATAGCCCTCAACAACGATAAACTTCATATTTTTGAACAAAAATGGAAACGCATAAACTTTCATAACCCAGTCCAGTTGTCATCCACCTAACTCTACGCAACTCATCTATAGGATTGATTATTACATTTAAAAATAACAGCATACACCACATGCAACCAAAGCAAAAAAAACAACAACATTATATCCTAGCATATCATGTATAATATGTGTTTGATATTATTACTGTTGTATTATACCACTTTTGTTTTTGCTTATGCACATATTTACATTGTATGTTTTATATTAAATAAAAAAATTAAAAAAAGAACAGTTCTTCTGAATGTATCCATTATTATTCTCGTACTGTTTTTTAGGAAATGTATACTTTATATCAAGACCTAGTAGAATGATTTGAAAATTAATTTTACTTGTGCATCTTTGATATATGTTTTTACCAGTGAAATACCTTTTAAAGACAAGAGGGTCATGGGCCCTAAGGTTCTCACCTGAGACTCAAAGAAACTTAAGTATTTTGAGAGGTGACTTCCAGAGTGTTAAATGTTTCACTGTAGCCATATAAAAGAAAACTGCACCGCCCCCTGGGGGCCATGTTTTTCAACCAATGAATGCTCTGACCAAGACTCATGAAGATTGGACAATACATGTGTTGTCTTTCGGTGAACCAGAATCATTTTCAAACTCTTCCAAGATATAAGAACCAATGATCTGACCAAGTTTCATGAACATTTGAAAATAAATTCAACTCCTGAAGCTTTTTACTAAGCTTTTTCTTTAATTTGACCATGTGACACAGTTTCCTAATGGACCAAGATATTATCGGGACTATCTTAAGATAGGAGGCACATTGCACTGACTGTTAGCCCATCTGTCTGTCAGTGACAGATGCAGAACATTTCACTACTTCATCTAGCTTCTATTTTCTATAACTCTTTGTCTTCAGAATAAAGAGTTTACTATCCTGGGCACAAAACAGAAAGAATGGTTCGCAATGCATTTCCGCCAAAGGATAATTTAAATCGCCAAAATTGTAAAATTAACTTCATTCTTGAATTTGGGGAACAACACCAGAAGCCCTGCTTTCATGCCTATGATGATCTCTATCCACACATGGCCATCCAACCTATACTTTGACCTTGTCTAAAAAATCCTGCATCAACAGCAGGAAATGTGTGCCTTTATCAAACAAAGGTAATTGTTATTACTTCTTCAAATGAAACTCGATATGTGGAGACCATAAATTTGTCAGCATGAGTAATTCTTAATCATACAATCCTTCATAGACCATATAACTATACACAAATTTATTGATCAGTTTTTATTGAGTTTTAAATAAAACAACAATTGTACAATATTACACATATAGTATATAGAACTTAAATGGTAAAGTGTCTGAAAGTTGACTTGCAACACACCGCAGACCTAACACTCCGAGCATAAAATTACACACATAATTTTACCCTTTACGACTTGGATACTATTTTTACGCATTTGTAATCCCTTAGAAAAGTTAATTTAAAATACATGATTGGATGCAAACAATGTATTAAACTATAATTAAACTTAGTTTAACACATGAATGAACCAACAAGACAAGTGTTAATAGAACACAGATGCCACCACATTCCACTTGAATTTGACCTTTGAACTTTTAGTTCAACCATGACCTTTGAGGTAGGGAGAGGTATGTTACACAATACATGTCAACTTATGATGGTTAACATTTGTGCAGTTATTTCAAAATCTCATATATGTCAAAGTTATGGCAGATAAATGAGTTATTAATCTGTTTTATGGAAAATTTGACCTAAGATTTCTTATTGTGACCTTGACCTTTGAGGAAGGAAGACTGATTTTATAGCCAACATGCCACCTCCAGATGGTTTTAATTTTGTGTGCGATAACAACATTATCCAGAATATTCTAACAATTAAAATCTATTTAAGCAATATATGGTTGTGTGATAGCAACTAATCCAGAATGTTCTCCATTAAAATCAAGTTAAGCAATAAATGTTTGTGGGATTATAACTTATTTAGAGAGCATAAATAACATGTTTTTCTGTACCAATTGTGAGTCAAACTAGCATATCGACCTTCAATTGTCTTGACCATGAAATATTTGCATGTTTTTCATATGTCACAAACATGCATCACTTTGTCAATCACAGAGTTCTTGCTACGAAGGTCAGTTAGGATTCCTTCATGGTGGACTGGTGTTGCATTTTCTCCAGCCTGGCTTTCTGCTGGAAATGTTTCATGAATTTCACAACCTGCGGAGATCTCAGTAAAGCCTGAAAGATGAAACAAAAGAGCTGCGTTCTGAAAAAACTGGGCTTTATGCATGTGCTAAACTGTCATCTCAGATTAGCCTGTGCAGTGAACACAGGTTTATCAAGGACAACACTTTCCGCTTTTATGGAATTTTTCGTTGAAAGGAAGTCTCTTTGAAATAAAAATCCAGTCTTCACAAAAAGTATCGTCGGTGGACTGCACAGACTAATCTATTACGACACTTAAAGGGGCCTTTTCACGTTTTGGTAAATTGAAAAAAAAAAAGGTTTATGTTTAGCAAATTTTCGCTGTAGTTATGATATTTGTTAGGTTACTGAACAATTATCATGCTCTAAAAAATTCATTATAGGCATCTTTTGACGATTTAAAAACCTGAAAATTATAAAGCCTTGCAACGCGAAACGATTGAATAATTTGGAGTGTCCGTTGTTGTCGTTGTATTTTGTGACACTACGAGGATTGCTTATTTAAAGCATAAAATACATCACTAACTGTATGAGCACAGATGGCCGAGTGGTCTAAGCATTAGACTTTTACTCCAGTGGTCAGTGGTTCGAGCCCAGTTTAGGGTAACGTTTTTTTCTTTCTTTAATTTTATTCTTGTGTTTTTACTTGAGCTTTTCAGATCCAATGTTTACATTTATCAATATAAAGCATTTAATGACAAACTTCAATACATGCACAAATCTGTGAAATGGCCCTTTTAAAACACATGCATTAACTTCAGTTTCCCAAGAATGACGCTCATACAGACAACATTGAAACATGCAACAAAATAAGGCAATAGCTAAAGAAAGCTAAACAGTTGTTTGGATTGTTGGTCAAAAATACACAAATCTGTGAACAAGACCTTAATATACCATTTTTTTCTCGGACAGTATTTCCTCCAATGAAGGTTTGAAGCTGAGGTCCGGACCTGCCTGTACTTCCCCCTCCTCCATCTTGACTGCTCCAGCAACCTGCCAGGGAAATACAATAAATCAGCCTCCCTCTGGCAAAATTGGGCTTAATGCATGTGTGTTAAGTGTTGTCCTTGTTTAGCCTGTGCAGAGGCGAAACTTTCCGTCTAAACTGGATTTTTCGCTAAGAAGAGCCTTGAAACAAAAAATAGAACAAAAGGGCCAAGATGGCCCTAGTTCGCTCACCTGAAAGGAGTCGGTTCATTCAATGTTTACCTAATGTCCAACTTGACCTAGATATTGACCAGACAAACATCCTGGTCAAGTTTCATCATTATTGAACCAAAACTCTGGCGTATGGAATGTTTTTGTTTTTGTAAGATTTGACCTGGTTACCTATATTTTGAGTTGACCCCCCTTACCGAACATCAAACTTTGCTTACAAAAATTAATATTATGACCAAGATTAATAAAATCTGAAACAAAATTGTGACCTCTAGAGTGTTAACAAGGATTTTGTATAATATAATGAAAATTTGGACAATCTAAGGGCAATAATTATGGCATTAATTATGCGATTTTGCTCATCATCAAACTTGACTGAGATCTTTCAGCAACTTTGATAAAGAATGCTTGAGAAATGTGAATGCTAGAGTGTTTACAAACAAAATGTGGACGGACGGACAGCGGACAAAGACCAATCCTAAAACCTTACCTGAGCAATCAGGTGAGCTAAAAAGTGTGTTTTACCGATCTGAGCCATTTTCCAACTTGTCCAAGAAATCAATACAAGAGGGCCATGATGGCCCAGTATCGCTCCACTGCTGAAAAAAGGCTGAAACAAATATTCTCTGCATGTGCAAATACTTAAATATAGGCCCTATTTAAGCACATGTACACTTTTGTGACCCCCTGGGCTTGGTCAAATTTAACCACAGGGGCATAATTTGAGCAAACTTTGTAGAGGACTACTATATCTCACTACATGTTCATACAAAATATGGTAGCCCGAGGTCCTAGATTTAAGGACAAGAATATTTTAAAAGTTTTCGCAAAATAAGCAAGATATAAGCGTATATAATGTTCAATTTTGTGACCGGGGGTCAGGGTCAAATTTTACCCAAAGGGCATAATGTGAACAAACTTGGTAGAGGACTATAAGATGTTACTGCATACCAAATTTGGTAGCCATAGTCTGAATTGTTTTCGACAAGAAGATTTTTTAAGATTTCACAAAATAGGTCCTTTATAAGCGTTTATTCAATTTTGTGACCCCCCAGGGCAGGGTCAAAGTTGACCCCAGAGGCATTATTTGAACAAATTTGGTAAAGGTTTATTAGATGTCACTACATACCAAATTTGGTAGCCCTAGGCCCAAGGGTTATGGACAAGAAGCTTTTTAAAGTCGTCACAAAATAGGCCCCATATAAGCGTATGTTCAGTTTTGTGACCCCTCGAACAGGGTCAAATTTGACCCAAGGGGCATAATTTGAACAAACTTGGTAGAGAACTATTAGATGTCACTACATACCAAATTTGGTAGCCCTATGCCTTATGGTTAAGGACAAGATAATATAAAGTTTTCACAAAATAGGCACTATATAAGCATATAATCGTTTTTGTGGACTCCAGGGCAAGATCAAATTTGACTCCTGGGGCATAATTTGAACAAACTAAGTGGAGGACTATAAGATGTCACTACATACCAAATTGTGTAGCCCTAGGCCTAATGGTTATGGACAAGATTTTTTTTTAAGTTTTCACAAAATAGGCATTATATAAGCATATGTTAAATTTTGTGACACCCGGGGTAGGTTCAAATTTAACCCCAGGGATAAAATTTGAACAAATTTGGTAGAGGACTATAAGATGTCACTCCATACCAAATTTGATAGCCCTAGGCTGGATGGTTATGGACAAGTAGATTTTGAAGTTTTCACAAAATAGGCCTTATATAAGCATATGTTCAATTTGATGATCCCCCGGGGCAGGGTCAAATTTGACCCCAGGGGCATAATTTCAACAAACTTGGTAGAGAACTATAAGATTTAACTACATACCAAATTTGGTAGCCCTAGGCCCAATGTTTATGGACAAGAAGCTTTTTAAAGTTTTCACAAAATAGGCCTTATATAAAGTATGTTCAATTTTGTGACCCCCAGGGCAGGGTCAAATTTACCCCAGGGGCATAATTTGAACAAACTTGGTAGAGGACTATAAGATGTCACTACTTACCAGATTTGGTAGCCCTAACCCAATGGTTATGGACAAGAAAATTTAAAGTTTTCATAAAATAAGCCCTTTATAAGCATATATTCAATTGTGTGACCCCCGGGGCAGTTTCAAATTTGATCCCAGGGGAATAATTTGAACAAACTAAGAAGAGAACTATTACATGTCACTACATACCAAATATGGTAGCCCGATGCCATACAGTTATGGACAGGAAGATTTTGAAAGTTTTCACAAAATAGGTCTTATATTAGCATATGTTCAATTTTGTGACCCTTGGGGCAGGGTCAAACTTGACCCCAGGGGCATAATTTGAAAAAACTTGGTAGAGGCCTTTAAGATGTCACTACATACCAAATTTGGTAGCCCTAGGCCCAATGGTTAAGGACAAGAAAATTTTGAAAGTTTTCACAAAATAGACCTTATTTAAGCATATGTTCAATTTTGTGACCCCAGGGGCAGGGTCAAATTTGACCCCAGGGGCATAATTTGAAGAAATTTGGTAGAGGACTATTAGATGTCTCTACATACCAAATTTGATAGCCCTAGGCCCAATGGTTATGGACAAGTAGATTTTGAAAGTTTTCATCAAATAGGCCTAATATAAGCATATGTTCAATTTTGTAACCCCCTGGGCAGGGTCAAATTTGACCCCAGGGGCATAATTTGAAGAAATTTGGTAGAGGACTATTAGATGTCTCTACATACCAAATATGATAGCCCTAGGCTCAATGGTTATGGACGAGAAAATTTTGAAAGTTTTCACAAAAATAGGCCGTATATAAGCATATGTTCAATTTGGTGATCCCCCCGGGGCAGGGTCAAATTTGACCCCAGGGGAATAATTTGAACAAACTTGGTAGAGAACTATAAGATTTCACTATATAGTATATACCAAATTTGGTAGCCCTACCCCAATGTTTATGGCAAGAAGCTTTTTAAAGTTTTCACAAAATAGGCCTTATATAAGAGTATGTTCAATTTTGTGACCCCCAGGGCAGGGTCAAATTTACCCCAGGGGCATAATTTGAACAAACTTGGTAGATGACTATAAGATGTCACTACATACCAAATTTGGTAGCCCTAGACCCAATGGTTATGGACAAGAAAATTTAAAGTTTTCACAAAATAAGCCCTTTATAAGCATATATCCAATTCTGTGACCCCCGGGGCAGTTTCAAATTTTACCCCAGGGGCATAATTTGAACAAAAAACCTATGTATTGACTAAGTTTCACGATGATTAGGCAAAATATGTGACTTCTATAGTGTTCGATCACAAGGTTTCTCACTATATAGTCACATAAGGAAAACTGCCCCCCCCCACCCCCTGGCGGCCATGTTTTTTTACCGATCATGATCATTTGCGAACTCATCTGAGATATATATAAAACCAATCATTTCACCATTTCACCAAGTTTCCTGATGATTGGGCAAAAAATGTGACTTCTAGAGTGTTCACAAGCTTTTTTTACTTTATAAATATAAGAAAACTGCCCCCTCCCCCCTGGCAGCCATGTTATTCAACTGACCAGAACCAACTCATCTGAGATATGTACAAGAGGGACAAGATGGCCCTAGTTCGCACACCTGAGAGGAGTCGGTGCATTCAATGTTTACCTAATGTCAAACTTGACCTAGATATTGACCAGACAAACATCCTGGTCAAGTTTCATCATTATTGAACCAAAACTCTGGCGTAGGGAGTGTTTTTGTTTTTGTAAGATTTGAAATGGTGACCTATATTTTGAGTTGACCCCCCTTACCAAACATCAAACTTTGCTTACAAGGATTTTGTATAATATAAAAAGTGAGTATATGACCTTGAGTATATAAAATAGTATAATATAATATAATGTAGAAAATTTGGACAATTTGGACTGTGTTTACAAGTTTTTTCTTTTTTTTGACCTAGTGACCTAGTTTTTGACCCGGCACAACCCAGTTTCGAACTCGACCGAGATTTCATTGGGACGAAGCTTCTGACCAAGTTTCATGAAGATCGGACAATAAATGTGGCCTCTAGAGTGTTTACGAACAAATGTTAACGGACGGACGTCGAACAAAGACCGGTCACAAAAGCTCACCTGAGCTAAAAAGATGCAATGATTATAATGCACACATGTCAAATGGATAACAAAGTTATAAGGTGGTCAAAACATCTACATGATAAATTCCATTTTTGATTGATTTAATAAGAAAATTCTATCAACTTGACCATAATATAGTTTCATGATCCTAGGCATAATCTTTCTGGAGTTATCATCCGAAAACCATTTTACTGTGTCAAGTAACCGTGACCTTGACCTAGTGACCTGGAAGTCAATACGGGTCATCTGCAAGTCATGATCAATGTACCTATGAAGTTTCATGTTCCTAGGCATAGGCCTTCTTGAGTTATCATCTGGAAACCATTTTTCTAAGTTGAAACACCCTGACCTTGACCTTTAACCTAGTGACCTGAAAATCAATAGGGGTCATCTGCGAGTCATGATCAATGTACCTATGAAGTTTCATCATCCTAGGCATAAGCGTTCTTGAGTAAAACAATTTTACTATTTTGGGTCACCTCAATGTACCTATGAAGTTTCATGATCCTAGGCGCATGCGTTCTTGAGTTATCATCCGGAAACCATTTTTCTAAGTGGAGTCACCGTGACCTTGACCTTTGACCTAGTGACCTGAAAATCAACAGGATTCATCTGCAAGTCATGATCAATGTATCTATGAAGTTTTATGATCCTAAGCATAATCATTCTTGAGTTATCATCCAGAAACCATTTTACTATTTCGGGTCACCTTGACCTTTGACCGTGTGACCTGAAAATCAAAAGGGGTCATCTGCAAGTCATGATCAATGTACCTATGAACTTTCATGATCTTAGGCATAAGCGTTCTTGAGCTTTCATCCTGAAACCATTTTAATGTTTCGGGTCACCGTGACCTTGACCTTTGATCTAGTGACCTGAAAATCAATAGGGGTAATCTTTGAGCCACGATCAATGTACCTATGAAGTTTCATGATCCTAGGCGTAAGCGTTCTTGAGTTATCATCCAGAAACCATTTTACTATTTCGGGTCACCGTGACCTTGACCTTTGACCTAGTGACCTCAAAATCAATAGGGGTCATCTGCGAGTCATGATCAATGTACCTATGAAGTTTCATGATCCTAGGCCTAAGCGTTCTTGACTTATCATTCAGAAACCATCTGGTGGACAGACATACGGACCGACATAAGCAAAACAATATACCCCCTCTTCTTCTAAGGGGGGCATAAAAATGTGACTTCCAAAGTGTTCGATCACAAGGTTTGACCGAAACCATTTTTGAACTCAACTCTCGTACCAAAAAAACAAATGTTCTGACCAAATTTCATGAAAATAGGGCCAAAAATGTGACTTCTAGAGTGTTAACATGTTTTCACTATATACATATAGAGAGAAATGTCCCGCCCACTGGCGGCCATGTTTTTTCACCGATCCGAACCATTGTCGAACTCGTCCAAGATATCAATAAAACCAATGTTTTGACCAACTTTCATGATGATTGGGCAAAAATTGTGACTTCTAGAGTTTTACAAGGTTTCTCTATAGCAAAATAGGGAAAACTGCCACTATATACCGGTACATATAAAGAAAAATGCCCAGCCCACTGGCGGCCATGTTTTTTCACCGATCTGGACCATTTTTGAACTCGTCCGAGATATCAATAAAACCACAGTTTTGACCAACTTTCATGATGATTAAACAAACATTGTGACTTCTAGAGTGTTTACAAGGTTTCTCTATAGCCAAATAGGGAAAACTGCCACTATATACCGGTACATATAAAGAAAAATGCCCCGCCCACTGGCGGCCATGTTTTTTCACCGATCTGGACCATTTTCGAACTCGTCCGAGATATCAATTAAATCAATGTTTTGACCAACTTTCATGATGATTGGGCAAAAATTGTGACTTCTAGAGTGTTTACAAGGTTTCTCTATAGCCAAATAAGGAAAACTGCCCCGCCCACTGGCGGCCATGTTTTTCAAAAGACCGGAACCACTTTTGAACTCAAACAACATATCATTAAGACAAACATTTTGACAATGTTACATGAAGATTGAACATTAAATATGACTTCTACAGTGTTTACAAGGTTTTTCTTTTTTTGACCTAGTTTTTGACCCAGCATGACCCAGTTTTGAACTCGATCCAGATATCATTGGGACAAATCTTAGGACCAAGTTTCATGAAGATCGGACAATTAATGTGGCCTCTAGAGTGTCAACGAACAAATGTGGACGGATGGACCATGGACGGATGGACGACGGACAAAGAGATCCTTAAAAATGTTAACTGGGTCACACTTTATTCTCCCAACACAGATCCAAAAAAGGTCACGTGGTATAGGCACCATGATATATCCAATCTCACCAAGCAGCTTTGTGATTATTGAAGTTAGATAAAGAATAATGCCTAAAAGCATAATCATGAAGTTTGGAAATAATCTGATGAAATATGTTGAACAAAACAAGAGGGCCTGAAAGGCCAAAGTCGCTCACCTGAGATACAGTACACTCCACTCGTTTTCCCCCCAAAAAAGCGCTCCCTCCGCGGGTTTTTTTCTGCTGGCGAGTGTTCACGCGGCGTTGGAAGAGCGAGGTGAACTCGATAAAACGCTCGGCGTTACGCCGCGTTCGCTAATTCCCGCAGCGTGTATTACTTTAGGCTAGTCGGTAAATGCAGACACTTTCCGTTCTTATCAGCGACCGCCGCGCAACGCCGCGTTAGCAGTGTGCTACTGGGCATGCCAAAAAATAAAAACATTGTTATAAAAAATTGTTTAAATACTGTAGTACATGTATAAAAAAGATAATTGTATAGAAAATTAATACGTATAAAAATTATGTTTTTTAATTCACAGGTACGTCTACAATATGAATGAATATAATACATTTGACAAATTAATATTTAAATCATAACACATATTACACAAGAATAAATGTTCCGTAAAATATCCAAATGAGAATAATAATTAGTAATCAGAAACACACTACGATTTTTAATTGTTAACACGACGTTTCCAAATGCTTCCAATATACAGTCATCAAGTATATTTCCCGACAAAAGCGCGCGAAAATTATACTGCAATGTACAAGGTCAAGGTACAATGTATACTCCCGCAAAGCGTGCGTGTATTGATTTTTTGATACAAACTTTGTAGCGCAGAGAACATTGAATTTTGTTGATTTCGGTTAAAAGTTTCTTTGGTATTTTTTAACGAAATTATATCGCGAATAAGTTGATATTTCCTCTAAAATAATTTCAAATCGAACACGCCGAATCTTTATCGTTACGGTATTTAAGAAGAGTTATTATTTTAACAGTAATTGTACTGAAAACTGATTAAAGAGGACATCTGGGCGGAACTGGATTTTAAGTGTTTGACGTTATGAAAGCACGCAAAGCTTGTCTACTGACCTATTGTGTAGACTGCTGTCTGCGGTGTTTTGACAAAAGGGATTAACATGTGTGAATGTCACTCTGCCGATTTGGTCCATAATTACTTGTAAACATTGTTTTGAATGTCGACGCAACAAGAATACAACTGTGAATATTAAATGCAACTATCAACTCAATAGTTACCACCTTCTTTTAGCAATCAATGGAATAACCTACCTACAAAGAGAAAATAAATGCATTAGCGAGCAGAGAATTGACTTTGTTCCGACAATTAAAACCATTCCTTATGCATTCGTTGAACGTGTTTACTTGAGTAAGTTATGCCTTTAGACAGGAAGCGGCTTTTCTTTGATTACGTCAAACTGTCAAATCACACAGATTTGCGAGATTTTTAGGGTCCTTGGTCATTTGTTTACATGTTCAGTATAGAAAATCACCTGCTAACATGAAAACTTTAGATTAAATTATCCAAATAAAAACAATGTTGCAAACTGTGTTCATATTAATTGGTAAGTATTAGTTAAAAGACGACGTTTTGTGTGTTGTAAATCAACGAGTTTTCTATACAACAACAACTACTTCTACAACCACGTCGGGATCGATCTATCTTGGTTGGGATTTTTTTTAATTGTAAATATTATAAAACATGTACATGTATGTACTTGTAATAAATGTAATTTTATTTGAAAATCAGGAAGTCAAACAAAATTAAATTGATCGTTATCTCGTAAAACGCGGTGTTTCCCCCGTGTTGCCAAAGCCGAGGGCCGCCGCGTCGGCTTATCAGTTTTGCCAATCGTTAACCGCCGCGTTCAAAATCATGCAAACGCCGCGTATAGCGGGATTTTCTTAATCTCCCTCCAGGTCAATCCCCGCGGAGTATGGAGGGAAATTGGGGAAAACGCGTGGAGTGTACTGTACAAAGGAACTGATCTGTTCTTTCAGCTCAAGATGTCATTAGAACAAATGTTCTGACCAACTTCATGAAGAGTGAACAATAAATGTACATGTAACTTTAAGAGTGCTCACAAGGTTTTACTATAGCCATATAAAGAAAAATGCTCTGCCCCCTGGTGGCCATGTTTTTCAACACACCATAACCATTTTTGAACTCATCCAAGATATCATTACTAATGATATCTTGGATGAGTTCAAAAATGGTTATGGTATAGACATATAAGGAAAAACGCCCCTTGGTGGCCATGTTTTTCAACCGACAGGAACCAATTTCAAACTAGTCCAAGATATCATTGAGACAAATAATCTGACAAAATTTCATTCATGAAGATTGGACAATAAATGTAGCCTCTCGAGTGTTAACAAGGCAAATGTTGATGCCACATGACGCACAACGCATGGTGCACGACGGACAAAAGGCAATCACAAAATCACACCATGTGCACACTTTGCTCAGATGAGCTAAAAGGATATAAATGTGTTCTAGTAACAGACCAACTGAACGAAATGATCAAAGAAATGCGTATACATTGATACCCAACTATTTTGATATTCTTAATTAAGCATTCAACATACACAATGTGTTTGATTAAATTGAAGTCAACTCACTAGTTCTTTGGTGACAGAAGATGTAGAACCGCTTTTTCTGCCCCTTCGTTTCGGTGACACCTTGTGCTCCTCCGATTTCTCATCGGAGCTCGCCCCCTCACAGGAGTCATCGAACACCTCTGCTGAGCATTCCTCGGTCACCATCTGCCCTGGATGGGGTCGTATCTCCCTGGGAGAAGGCTTCACAACAGGGGCTCGCACTGGGTTAAAATGAGATGATGCCTCGGTAAAAATTAGTGCAGTGTAACCTTTCTGATTAAGATGAGGTGTGGGATTTAAAAGTGAAACATGATCATCTATAGTTTGAAAGCTGCTCTGTGTGGTTTCAGAAGGCCTGTATACTGGCTGCCTGGTAACCTGACTGGCCTGTGGGGGCAAGTCCCGTCTTGGGGAAGTTATCTGGCATTCAGAGTCAACATCCAGGCCAAACACCTGAATAAGTACATACACTTTTAATTACCGGTAGGTTATAATATTGACTGATATTTATTTTATCTTAAATTATTAACACACAGACTTTAATTAGGTTATAATAATGACTGATATTTATCTTATCTTAAATTATGAGCACACCGATCAATATAATACTGGTAATTACATTTTTCAAAGGCACTAAACATCAATGGGAATGAAGAGTGGGGTGCAAATTATAAAAACCAGCCTAGAACATATTACATTCAGATCATAAAAGACTACTTATGCAACAACAGGTTATAAAATACAAATACAAGCAATTTAATCTTTGTTTGATTCCACAACTGGCCTTAATTGAAATGTACACAACAAAGAAGAAAATCAACCTGAAAGCCCTGGCTGGACTGCAGGCCACTGTTGTTATCAAATATAAATGCTGACAGACTGTAGGGCTGACTTTCTGTTGACCCTTCAAACAGGCTGGGCATTCCTGCAGCGGTCTCCAGATACAATGTCTCAGTGTCCAGTAAATCATCACCATAGTCATCCATTGGGTTCATTCTTGGCAAATGTGGTGTATGTCTTTAAATGTGCACAGTTTCATTTACACAGTATCACAGTACACAGTATCATGTTTAGTTATAAATAAATTACACTGAACATTCATTTATAACTCATTCACAAGTGCAATATGAGAGATTAGGCTCTGAGCATAGAATAAGATAAGGCTCAACTTTGCTTTATTACAAATTTGTGGGCTTGCTATTATGTATTTATAATCAGATATTTAGTCATTATTACTTATAAATGAAATTCAAACAACTTAAACATAGCATTTTCATAAAAATTAATGTTTTCATTTTAATATTAATTAAGGTATAATTTACATTTAAACTAACACAAGTATTTCTAACCCAAAATTCTTCAAATTATAGGGTATAGATAATTGTTATCTATACAATATATTATGTAAAAATAAAAATGAACACATTATCAGTTTATCTAAGCCTTTTCTAGGACTGGTTTAGCAGGCGCTGAAATTTCTTCACCTTCCAAAAAATCATCCTGCAATAGAATAAAATAAAATTGTTATGGATCATGGCGTTTTCAGCAAACAGATAACTGGAGTAAAAAATTAACAAGAGTTCCGCGGTCGGAGATGACCGCATTGAAGCCGGATTTTTGATTTAAATGACAGGAAAGTACCTTTCGTGTTTTTGTCAATGCAATACTTAAATTACTGAAATATTGTTCAAAGGTCAAAATGAAATGTAAGTACTTTTCAAGGCATGAGCAAACCTTGTGTTATGTTTTGAATGCATGCATATACATGAACAACAATAACAGTGACCTTGACCTTAGAATGAATGACCTTGAAATGACCAGTGGTCATCTAAGTGTGCTTGCAAACCTTCATGTCAAGTTTGAAGACTCTATGTCCAAGCATACCAAAGTTATAACAATTATAACATTTTAACATTTAAGGTCACAGTGACCTTGACCTTCAAATGAATGACATTGAAATGACCAGTGGTCATCTTCTAGTACTGGCCAATCTTTATTTCAAGTTTGAAGACTCTAGGTACAAGCATACCAAAGTTATAACATGAAATAAGAACTTTAACATTTTTACATTCAAGGTCACAGTGACCTTGACCTTCAAATGAATGACCTTGAAATGTCCAGTGGTTACTTACTAGTTCTGGCCAACCTTCATGTCAAGTTTCAAGACTCTAGGTCCAAGCATACCAAAGTTATAACAACTTTAACATTTTTACATTCAAGGTCACAGTGACCTTGACCTTCAAATGAATGACCTTGAAATGTCCAGTGGTTACTTACTAGTTCTGGCCAACCTTCATGTCAAGTTTCAAGACTCTAGGTCCAAGCATACCAAAGTTATAACAACTTTAACATTTTTATATTGAAGGTCACAGTGACCTTCACCTTCAAATGAATGACCTTGAAATGACCAGTGGTCATCTGTTAATCCTGGCCAACCTTCATGTCAAGTTTGAAGACTCTAGGTCCAAGCATACCAAAGTTATACCATGAAATAAGAACTTTAACATTTTTACATTCAAGGTCACAGTGACCTTGACCTTCAAATGAATGACCTTGAAATGACCAGTGGTTACTAACTAGTTATGGCCAACCTTCTTGTCAAGTTTCAAGACTCTAGGTCCAAGCATACCAAAGTTATAACAACTTTAACATTTTTTATATTGAAGGTCACAGTGACCTTGACCTTCAAATGAATGACCTTGAAATGACCAGTGGTCATCTGTTAATCCTGGCCAACCTTCATGTCAAGTTTGAAGACTCTAGGTCCAAGCATACCAAAGTTATACCATGAAATAAGAACTTTAACATTTTCGAGCACGCCGCCACCCCGCCACCCCGCCACCCCGCCCGCCCGCCCGACAACATCAATCTATAAGCCGAGATTTTTTCGAAAAAAATCCGGCTAAAAAGTTGTGTTAATATTTTATATCTTCTCTTTAAAGCATTAAACATACATCAAGTTAGTAGCTTGGAGAAATATTCAGTCAATATGGAAATGTTGTACTTACAATATTGTAAATTACTTTGATTAAAAGGGAACAACTTGGGCACTTTGCAACATCTTCACCATTCAGTAAATCCTCCTGCAGGTAAAATTAACATACACAATATAATGATTCTATGTCTTTGTCGAACATTGGTTTTGCCGTATAACAGTTGTAAGTTAATCCAACTTATATTACGGTTAATGATGCAAATACTTTGTATCTTAACATTCACAAATTCAAAATTGTATCTACAATAAAAAAAATGTATTTCCTGAATGTGTATGCGACTTTGATGCCGATTTTACAACCTTAATCATGATCCCATTTACATGTAGTTTAAACCTAGCATGATTTATTTAAGCTTGATTGCATAGCAAACCTAAGACTTATTTGAAACGCTCTCTAGTCCCTTTCATGGGACTAGAACAAGTATTTGGTTCTATGGGGGAAATTTAAAGAATGCTACCATAGTGGGGATAAAACCAAAGACCTCCTGATTGCTACGCTGACACCATTACAAATACACCCCTGTGACTATAAACCTTAAAAACTTAAACCACTGTTAATTTTGCACGACAGGTCATTGTCGGCTTTGGTACTACGTAAATGTACCCCGGGTACTCTTAAGTGTACTTAAATGTACCCCGGGTACGGAAAATATACTTACATGTACCTGGCCAATTATAACGCTAAATTGATCGTTGTCAGCTGATTTGTTCAAATTAATTATATTCATATTTATGCCCCCCTTCGAAGAAGAGGGGGTATATTGCTTTGCTCATGTCGGTCTGTCGGTCTGTCTGTCGGTCGGTCCGTCCACCAGGTGGTTGTCAGACGATAACTCAAGAACGCTTGTGCCTAGGATCATGAAACTTCATAGGTACATTGATCATGACTAGCAGATGACCCCCATTGATTTTGAGGTCACTAGGTCAAAGGTCAAGGTCACGGTGACTCGAAATAGTAAAATGGTTTTTTAAATGATAATTTTAGAATGCATACGCGGCCAACAGGGCACACTCTGAACAATATTACTGAAGCAACTGGTCTGTAATCCTAAATCTATAATTATCAGTCCAATGAAACTTTATCCTTTTAGTAAAATACAGTGGATCAGTAAAAATATTATCCGAATATAAGATTTTTTGTATATTTTGTATATTAAATATTGTGTTAATGTATAATTTTGTTGATTAATATAAATATAAGCAGGACAGGGGAGGTAATACACTACAGGGGAAACAAATGCAATAAGTTTAAATTTATTGTTACAGATTTGCCTCCCTTGTAATATATTTAAATTTTACCAACTGTAAGGCTAACTGCATTTTTGTAATGCATACTACTACTACTACTACTACTACTACTACTACTACTACTACTACTACTACTGCTGCTGCTACTGCTGCTGCTGCTACTACTACTACTACTACTACTTCTACTACTACTACTACTACTACTACTACTACTACTACTACTACTACTACTACTACTACTGCTGCTGCTGCTGCTGCTGCTGCTGCTACTGCTGCTGCTGCTGCTGCTGCTTCTACTACTACTACTACTTCTACTACTACTACTACTACTACTACTACTACTACTACTACTACTACTACTACTACTACTACTACTACTACTATTTCTTTTGCTACCACCACCACCACCTACTACTACTACTACTCTATTACTACTACTACTACTACTACTACTACTACTACTACTACTACTACTACTACTACTACTACTACTACTACTACTACTACTACTACTACTACTACAACTACGACTTCTACTACTACTACTACAACTACTACTACTTCTACTACTACTCTACTACTACTACTACTACTACTACTACTACTACTACTACTACTACTACTACTACTACTACTACTACTACTACTTCTACTACTACTACTACAACTACTACTACTACTACTACTATTTCTTCTGCTACCACCACCACCACCACCACCACCACCACCCACATTGACAAAAAACGTATTCAGTGACAAAAAACGTATTCACACAATGGCTGCTACTACAACTTATAGCCCATATAGGGGGGCATGCATGTTTTACAAACAGCCCTTGTTATGTCCATATTCTGTAAAATCGGCTCTTAAATTGTTGTTACTCCTGATAAAAAGCATTTTGATGGAGCTTTTTTTAAATGAAAAGTTTGTTATGTATTCTGTAGCACGTTTTAAGACATCGGATTTCGGGCGTGAAAAGCTGGGAATACATCTCGGTTAAGGTCTAAATTTGCCGGGTGTGTGTAAGTATATTTTCCGTACCTGGGGTACATTTGTGTAGTAGGGCTGTAACGATACATTCGAATATTCGAATTACTCGAATACTGCTGTGGACGAATCGTATTCGTTATTCGCCACCTCCCGAACTGAATATTTGACGAATACAAACGACGTGGTTTCGAGTTTGAAAGTTTAATCATCTTATCTTACCTTACAAATGAAGGTTCATACAATAAACCCCTATATTCAAATGTTTTTCTCCTTATTCCGGCGTTTTTCATCATGTTTACCCCACCCACTATGTTACACAGTGAGATTATAAACAAAAATAGCGGCCATCGGTTGAATAATATGTGCGACATTGAATTGAAAAAATTTCGATATTTGTTTAATGTTTATTTAGGTTAATTAGGCATGTACACTATTGTCAAATACACAACACGTTTAAATGTCAACACTCAACAGTAAATTGGTCATTCAGTTCGCCTAAGAGCTACTGTTTTCAATGAATTTCTCAGCGAGTGGCCAATATTGATTTTCCAGCTGTCAATCAAATTCTGCTTGATAAGCGCATCTGGCTCAGCGCTCAGGCAACCGAATACACGCCGACGCCACGTGTAGCTGTGTACAATAATATTAGCGACCTCTGCGCTATGAAGTTTTTATTTAGAAATCAAATATTTAAGTCCACGCTTTCCACGAGGAAGAATGATGTGATGTTGTACATGAAGTCTAATTATCGCATGATTTTTATCTGTACCCGACACACACGAGAAATGTTTATTTGTTGCTCAAATTTTCTTAACTTTCCATCAATAATAAAATCTGGAAATGATTTCGGATAACATGTTTAATTATGTGCATTTGAAAAAACTAAAATTGAATAATGTATTTTGTTATATCTATGGCCATAACACATAATGCAATAAGTAGTAAAACAACGTGTTTTGAGATTGCCAAACTATGCATACATATTGGTCTACATGCATGAATGACCTGACAAGTTATATTGCGGTCGGAATGAAGTGTACACGGTAAAATTTTTAAAATGACGCGTTCGTATGTTCCGAAATTCGCTTTCATTTACCCAAACTTTTCTGAAAGGAGGTACATGTAACATTTTAAATTCAGTCGTTGATTTGTCGTAATTACTAAATATGAACAGTGCTCTAAAATCGCGTCACGTGATTAACGCGTGTGTTTAATGGGAATTCCCCCATCCCACAATTCAATTTGTATATGCACTTGCGTAAAACGGCAGATGTTTGCGGACTTCAATATTAGCCTTTTTTGGGTTTTGAAAATAGAAATCGTAATAATACTGTATTATCGGGTAATTGATAGAGTTGGAACATGAACGTATATTACAATTCTGAAATAAAAGTGAGACTTCAAAATTTATGTCTGGGACGTCCAAAATTTTAGGCTTGGAAGTCAGGACTTCCAACTTTTTAAAGCTAACGAAAGCAGATGGAATTTTTTGTTTGTTTATCTTTACGACAATGTTTGTGCAACTTATCAACAAACATGGAGCCTAGCAAAGGGAATGCTCATAAAGTACACTCCACGCGTTTTCCCCAATTTCCCTCCATACTCCGCGGGTTTCGACCTGGAGGGAGATTAAGAAAATCCCGCTATACGCGGCGTTTGCATGATTTTGGACACGGCGGTTAACGATCTGCAAAACTGATAAGCCGACGCGGCGGCCCTCGGCGTTGGCAACGCGGGGGAAACTCCGCGTTTTACGAGATAACGATCAATTTAATTTTGTTTGACTTCCTGATTTTCAAATAAAATTACATTTATTACAAGTACATACATGACATGTACATGTAGTATAATATTTACAATTAAAAAAAACAACCAAGATAGATCGATCCCGACGTGGTTGTAGAAGTAGTTGTTGTTGTATAGAAAACTCGTTGATTTACGACTCACAAAAAGCCGTCTTTTAACTAATACTTACCAATTAATATATACACAGTTTGCAACATTGTTTTTATTTTGATAATTTAATCCAAAGTTTTCATGTTAGCAGGTGATTTTCTATACTGAACATGTATACAAATGACCAAGGACCCTAAAAATCTCGCAAATCTGTGTGAATTGACAGTTTGACGTAATCAAAGAAAAGCCGCTTCCTGTCTACAGGCATAACTTACTCAAGTAAACACATTCAACGAATGCATAAGGAATGGTTTTAATTGTCGGAACAAAGTCAATTCTCTGCTCGCTAATGCATTGATTTTCTCTTTGTTTGTAGGTTATTCCATTGATTGCTAAAAGGTGGTAACTATTGAGATGATAATTGCATTTAATATTCACAGTTGTATTCTTGTTGCGTCGACATTCTAAACAATGTTTATCAGTTATTATGGACCAAATCGGCAGAGTGACATTCACACATGTTAATCCCTTTTGTCAAAACACCGCAGACAGCAGTCTACACAATAGGTCAGTAGACAAGCTTTGCGTGTTTTCATAACGTCAAACACTTAAAATCCAGTTCCGCCCAGATGTCTTCTTTAATCAGTTTACTATACAATTAGTGTTAAAATAATTACTCTACTAAAATACCGTAACGATAAAGATTCGGCGTGTTCGATTTGAAATTATTTTAGAGGAAATATTAACTTATTCGCGATATAATTTCGTTAATAAATACCAAAGAAACTTTTAACCGAAATCAAGAAAATTCAATGTTCTCTGCGCTACAAAGTTTGTATAAAAAAATCAATACACGCACGCTTTGCAGGAGTTTACATTGTACCTTGACCTTGTACATTGCAGCATAATTTTCACGCGCTTTTGTCTGGAAATATACATGACTGTATATTGGAAGCATTTGTAAACGTCGTGTTAACAATTAAAAATCGTAGTGTGTTTCGGATTACGAATTATTATTCTCATTTGGAAATTTTACGGAACATTTATTCTTATGTCATATGTGTTATGATTTAAATATTAATTTGTCAAATGTATTATATAATACTAATTCATATTGTAGACGTACCTGTGAATTAAAAAACATAATTTTTATACGTATTAATTTTCTATACAATTATCTTTTTTATACATGTACTACAGTGTTTTAAACAATTAATTATAACAATGTTTTTATTTTTTGGCATGCCCAGTAGCACACTGCTAACGCGGCGTTGCGCGGCGATCACTGATAAGAACGGAAAGTGTCTGCATTTACCGACTAGCCTAAAGTAATACACGCCGCGGGAATTAGCGAACGTGGCGTAACGCCGAGCGTTTTATCGAGTTCACCTCGCTCTTCCAACGCCGCGTGAACACTCGCTAGCAGAAAAAAACCCGCGGAGGGAGCGCGTTTTTTGGGGAAAACGCGTGGAGTGTACTGTAGTTTCATACTATATAATGTCATGTCAAGTTGCTTAATTGTTCTACTCAAGGATTTTATTGGTACTAGTCATGTTTTCAAAACAGTATTCAAAGTTTAAGCAGTTCTAGTAACTGTAAGTCAGTGTTTTGTTATTACAAAGTGTTATATTTCATATTTTCAATATGCATTGATACTCAATTAATCAAATACTCATATTTTCATACTATGTAATGTCATGTCAAGTTGTCAGTATTACTTTTGTTCATTGAGATTCATATTCGTGAATAAATATTCGTATTCGTCACCCTGTATTCGTGATACGTATCGTATTCCTGACCTAGTGTATTCGTTACAGCCCTACTAAGTAGTACCCGAGCCGACAATCATGAATGACCAATCGAGCGTTAATTTTGGAAGATCCCATTTGACACGAGGACGGCAATAGAAACCAATGTCAACAGGGTAAAACCAAAATAACATATAGCTAGAAGTGACGCTTCTTAATGACACAGGCTAGTATAAATATGAGGATAAAATGAGAGAGAACATGATGGGTTAATGTAACCTTGTTATAAATGTGTAAGCTGTTGCCCATACTTTGGTTATTTCAAATCGGTCACCACAAGGACAGGGATAATAATACGTTTCAGTTTCTTTATCAAATTCCATGTCCTCAATTTCTATTTCATCATGAAACACTGTCATTGTGTATTAAAATAAACGACAAACTAATATCTAGTGTTTCACATGTTACTGTCATGTCGGAAGTAAATAATGATCAACGCATGCGCAGATGACATTAAATGGCTACATACAAATGCATGGGTTAACAGTCACTATAAAACATACAAACCAGACAGCACGTGGGACCCCGGGGGGGGGGGGGGGGGTAACTTCCTTTATACGGGTATATAGGGGTGTGCCGAAAATATGGGGGGTTTTTTTCGACTAAAATTATAGATATAGGTATGGTTTTGAGCATAAGTATAGATATGGATATTGAAATCAGAAATTTGCTTGTATATACATGCATATAGATTTGAAAGTATCAGTATCAAAATGGGTATGATTTTTCCATGGCAAAGTTGTATGATACATATATGAAATTTACAAATAAACATATAGTAGCAAATTCAATAAGTATACTGCATTCATATAATAGAGATAAAAATTCTAGTATGAAATGTGTAAACTATATCAAATTCTAGTAATGAAATGGGTCCAGTTTATAAAAATTCTTGTATTGAAATGGGTCCACTTGCTCAATGATATCGTATACAAATGGGTCTGCTTTTTTAAAAATCTTGTATCAAAATGGGTCTGCTTTATCAGAGTTCCGGTATAAAAATGGGTCACATTTCGGAAGTCTCAGTCTAAAATTTGGGAAGTTACCCCCCTACGCGTTGTTTATAGTTATTGATTAAAATAGTTACCTTGTGATTATTGATTGAAAAGTTAATTTATACTGATATGTTCTACATAAAGTCTCACCGCGGTCAACACAAACCGAAGACCACATGCATGATGTTTAGAACCAATTTGTCAAAAGCATAATTTGGTGAGTCATAGACCATAACCGGGTTGCAGCGATCTTACGACGAGCTTTGGTCGAGATCTTTGTTTAAAGCGTGTATTGATATTAACGCGACCACAAGATCTTCGCAAGAACCATAAGGGACACAGTTAAACCCGCAAAGGTGATGCTTTAGCGTGCGTTGTGTCGAAAACCCATCGTGCTTGCACATATTAACCGACGTTTTCCTTTACGGCACCAAAAATAATGCAGGATACTCAGAAGGTGGCCTTGCATGCATCACACGACTTCTAAGATTGCGCGCGCGCTGTTTAAGGATACATAGCGACGAAAGCGATGCAGCTGTAATAAAGACATAGGCACTTCACATTACATTTTAGTTAAAACAATATATAACATGCTATAATTATAAGTGTACGTTTTGAAAGAATTAAGAACGGGTCTAGGAATACGCGAGTGGACTTAAGACAAGCAATTTTGAGGCCAAAAGTATGTACATGTATACAGTATGGTCACGAGAATCAGATGTTAAGATGACGTATGAACACGAGCGCTTATTTTGGAGTTGTGAATTTAGGCCCATTATGCATAAAAAGACGCAATCGCACAGTAAGGCGAAGCAAAAAATTTTTTATAGAAGATACGGCAACAATAATGTAAACAGTACCGATTTCTCAGTAAAAGAGTTCCAGAATGAATAGTGTTGAATGTCTTGTAAAATGTATTGATGTTTGCACATACATACATTGTGAGCTAGTTAGTTGATAAATATACCAATACAGACAAATCTTTGTGTACACTTTATTTATAAACAAATCATTAACGTAATACAGTTTACACATAATACCAACAATTTATATCATGAACAAATATACCGGATACTGTTGTACCTATTCAGAGTTCAAATGTCACCTCAACATAAATGGACATGTTCATAGTTTGGTAAAATGACGAGTTTCTGAATAAATTGTTATTGATGAAACAAAGAAGGTAAACATTATGCTTAATCAAGCCAAAAAACACTCCTATGATAAAATGTTAAAAAATACTGTTTCATTGATGTTTAATCAGAACAGAATTAGACATCGGTTAAAAGCGTTTCTAATACTTTATCTTATTAACTTTGATAGAAAATTGAGTACTAACATAGTTATAATTCCCTAACAAAAACTAAAGCATGCGCGGGGCAGTGATATTGCAGTAGCTTTTGCTTCCAGAAGTCCAGGGTCAAATCCCCTGGATGGCATTATAATTTTATCTATAATCACCTGACGCAATCTGTGCGTTCAGTTCATATGCTATTAGAATATGCAATGTAACATTTTCTGAAAATCGAGAGAAAGCGAAAATAAATAAACAACTACTTTCATTTAAATGGTATTTTTTGTGTCGTCTTTGCATGTTGGTTTCGTTCATATTTGTATTTAAACAATTCCGATGAAAATAACAATTATTATTTTTCTATGTTTCAAGCAAGTCTTGTTTCCGAGATCATCTACGTGATACAGCTGTGCAAGCTTCTCCGATATTTTACTGACCTACAAAATCATTGTTTTGACAGATGGTATTTTAAGCTACTTATTGGATTATTAAATACAACAAAAATATTTTAAAAGTTTGTCATGTAAAAAAATACGACAATGAATAAATTGATGTCACAATTTTAGCTACACAGATTTTCCTTTTGCCGTTTTCATGTTATTTTGACCCGACTTATGAAGTGAACATACCGGTACTCAAAAATGCCAAATTTTCGTACCACTGTATGCCCCCGACTTATGAGCAGGTACACTTATGACTGCATTTTTAGACGTTCTTTTTTAATCCTTACAAACATTATGAGATACATAAAATATCTCCCCTGTAATTGTCAAATGACAAGAAACCATCAACACTCATTAGAATTTTTTGTAGCTCTGATTTCTGGCCCTTGGAATTTGTGTGGTTCGGTCATAGTCATAGTAAGCTATGGCAGCATGCAACTCCGCCATCCTGAAGGCATCTCCACCGCCGTCTCTACGACCCCGGTATTCCTGGTACCGGAAGTCATCGCTAGGATAGTAGTAATCACTCTCATCCCCAAAGTAACTGTGCCCACTCAACGACCCTCGCCCAAACGGTCTCTTAGGACCCGACTGATCAAACCCTTGGTAATTTTGTTGCACTATTTTTGGATTACCATGATTACCACTCTGGCCCTTTTGCGGCTGTGGCCCATTTTTACCAGGCCCTTTAGTGATTTTTTTCTTCTCTTGCTTCTCTACCTTTGGAAGAGGAGGAGGTAATTTCAATTCCACTTTTGGAACAAATGCTTTACTGTTTCCAGTTTTCTTCTTAAAGAAGTTATTCTTTTGAGGCTTGATAAGGCCACTGTCCAGTTGATGCAGGAACGTTGTGAAGTCAGAGTAACTAGCTGGCTTCTTGGCCGTCAAAGCGTGGGGTACTACGACACCGTCAAACACCTCTGGCAGCATGTAGGGCTTCATCCACAGCACCTCTTGAGTCTCCCCGGTAAGGTACGGCGTGTCGCGCTTGTAGAACAGCAAGCCGTCGATCTGAGAACAGAAACAGCTTCCAACATCAGTCTAAAACAGGCACAGGCTTACCAGGAACAACGCTTTAACAGGGTTTTTGCATAAGTATATACGTTAAACATAGAATACAACAAAAGCGGAGTGTTTATTCCCTTATGAACCTGTGCATAGTGCACACACTTATCTGGAACAACACTTAACGTACATGGATAACACCCACTTTATCCCAGAGCCAGGCACAAGTCCTCTGTGAAATCCGATTCAGAGAAACCTTACCTCAAAAGTTGTCTGCCAGATAGCTTTCCCCAAACCATCCAGTGTGCAGTCAAAGTGGTACAACATGGCAAACTTGAACTGAAAACAGCAAGAAACAAAATCAGATAGAAAACAAGCTACTGTAGAGTATGTTATAACAAAAGCATACACATCAACAGATGAACTTCTGATGCTTGAGAGAACAAGAACTGCTGGAGGACAGACCACTTGACCAACAAACAGACAAAAGGCTAAAACTGGATGCAGTCAAAGTTCCTGCAATAACAATCATCTGCACATTCACCTGTGCTGGAGTGTTTGAGAAGTTGGACATATAAAATTTTCGATTTATATATTCTACACCTGAAAAAAACATGATTAATGGCCATAATTCTGCCAAAAGTCCGTCATCTTCACATTTAGGTTATTTGAATATGAAAGTTTAAATTTCACTGCCAAACTTCATTTTAATGATCATGTATAAAATTTATATATGCAGCTTTCTACTCTACTTTCTAAAGGCATTCACATAGGCTAAAACAACGTATCCCTAAATTTGTGATCGAATCTTATTGTTATTTTGTGTACACACTTCTGTTCAAATTATTATCATAAGTATCATAACCTAGCCAAGATTGCATAATGTAAAACACACTTACCATGTTTAGCTCTGTAACAAACTTTAATTCTGGCAACTTCATGAACTGCTGTCTAACCCATTTCATCCTTTCATCATACTGAAATGGATCAAGAGTTAATCACTACCAGTATTTCAATTGTCATAGAACCAGGAGCTAACACTGATGCACAAGAAAAAACACACCGTACAATACCATAAAGTAAACAAGAGGGCCTGTGACACAAAGGAACTCTACTATTCTGAGAACGTGGAGTTCAGAAGAATACAAGTACTTTATAAAACATAACTATTTAGTTTCAAGGCAAAATATTACAGCAAACTATGAAACAATCGACATGACAATAAAACAAGGTGTTCAAGGTTTAAGTAATAACTTTAATTTAAATGTGAAATCACAAGGTATGTCTTATCTACACTACATACATGCCAATTTTTAGCGCAATATCTGGATCCAAACTTAAGGTGTTGAGTGGAAACTGTTTTTCTCTTTAAGTAAAATAACATTGACCTGTACCCAACCTTTGCAAAATAAACTCCAATTCTAGGCCTGCATTACAGAAACCAACATAAAACATTTTGGTCTACACTTTCCATCCAAACTCTAGGAATCCAACACCTTAACCTATTTTTAGAAACAGTGACTTGACCTTTAACCGACACGCCCCAAATACAACCCAAAGCAAGCAAGCTCATGCAAGCTTGCTATTTATCACATGCCATACCCTGTTTCCCTTGTAATATGACCATTAAGAATATTTTTATTTTACACATGTGTAATATACTTTTAAAGCCTTGTCATTGACTAAGTTTTCGTTCTTTTGACCAATCGCATTTTTTTATTTTGCTGAAATGACTTTGCAACGTCAAAAGACGTCACGAAATGTAAACAACATTCCGGATTTATCATTATGTTTGCGTAAATATTTATGTAATTTGCTCATTTAAAAGCATGTGATAAAAAAGATCTGACACTCGTTGTCATTTCATACCATATTTTATTAAACTCGTCTAGGAAATTCGTTAGTAAGCTTGCCAAAGGCTCGCTTACAAACAAAATTCCTGAACTCGTTTAATTAATATGGTATGATATGACAACTTGTTCTAGATCCTATATATCTTAAGTTTCATCACGATTGGTCAGTGTAAACTAAAGTGATTGACAGGAAACCAACTGATTGCTGTAGTTTTATTTACAGCATCTGTGACTGACTGGCCCCAATAGCAATCCCATATAAGGTTTTCATGTTAGCTTCCTACACACACAATTTTGATGCAATATCTCCACCCAAACTTTAGTTATTAAGCAGAAACTGTTTTTCTATTTTTAACAACAGTGACCTTGACCTTGGTCTGCCACAACCCAAATACAATCTTAAGCAAGGTCTCCTGGGCAATCGTAATAGAAAACTAAGCGTTGTGTAGGTTCGTACCTTTATCTGACTTTTTAAAAAGTAATGACAATAACAAGTATATAAATATGACGTCAAATAAAACGTGAACGATTAAGGCGACACTGTGTGTGCGACGACGCACAAAAATCCTAACATTCTCCCGCCGACAAAATAATACATCATGACAATAAATGCAACACTGTCATGTTCAAAGAAAGATATAAATCAATGTTCATGCACTCAAATAGTTAGAATATTCGTTTGTAAAGTCTATCATGTTTATTATCACTGTTTCTAAGTTCCCATCACATTAAGTTCCATTGAATATAGTTTAACTATATAGTGTCAACAGTCCATTTGCGGTTTTCACGCGAGCTGCATGTGAGAGTCCATCATTTCCAGTTATTTCTTTTTTTTTACATGAAATGATATTGTCATTGATTGAGCTTTTGTCCTTCTGGCGTCTACGTGTTTTGCTTGGTGTTAGAATGATGTCATTGCGTGCACTCTTTGGAACGACGCATGCACTGAGCGCTTCTGATGTCGTCTGATCTTCTGAATAGTTGGTTTCCGGCCATTTCCGATTGGATGGCGATTTTGAATCCGAAATCGTGGACGGAAATAGAGATTCTGGAAGATGCTCTGATGTCAAATTGCCTGTCTGCTCCCTGCAGTCGTGACTTCTGCGTCTTTTTCAAACTGGTGTTGATTTCGATGATTTTCCCAGGCACTCTTTGATGTCAAATAGTGCCTTCTGGTTGCTCCGCAGTCGCGGCCAACTCTCCGCTAGTGGGCTCTGTCGGCTCCAGTAATCGGACAGCTTTTAGAGCTCTCGTTGGGAGTGGTCAGAGAGCGTCCCAGGAGTCTGTGGAGTGTTATTCGAACTCACAACAGGTTCATTGGGAGCGCCGTCCGAACTCGCCCACGGTTTGGGAATGTTGTCCAAACTAACCCTGTGGTCTTGGGGAGTGTCACCGGAACTCGAATAGGGGCCATTGTTAGTGCGGCTTAAACTCACCGTGGGATCATTGGAAGTGTCAGCCAAAAACTTGCTTGGTTTCCAAGGAACACCGCTTAATCTCACAGACCGGCTCGACGCCTTAAGTATGGTGCCAGGTTCACTCTCTTCATCTTGTCGCAAAGTTTTGCATGACTCGACCGTTTCAATGTTGCTTTGACTTTCTCTGGTAGACTTTTCAGGCTTGCCGGAACCGCCCGTAGCCTCTGAAAATGTTTGAGGCGTCGAACCATCGTCTTGCTCCTTATTCCTTCCCCTAGCCCTGCTGTGAGCGGCTCCAGATCGATTTGAACTTTCACTGGGTGATGGTGTGTTAGGCGTGTTCATGTTACCGGTTGGTGGGTGCTTAACGTCAATTACTTGCTGTACCATCTCGCGCGGTTCCTGTACTGCTGGGGCTTGTATGTGCGGTTCCTGTACAGCTGGGGCTTGTATGTGAGGTATCGATGACTTGTAAGTGATTCCAGCTTCATGTTCAAGGCTAGTGGGTGGTGCGCTCCAACCGTGTTTAGCGTTTGCTGCGTGCTTCTTATATCTGTGCAACTTTAATTTCAGATGAAAACTGTATGCAGCTGTTTCTCTGAGCTCCGTAGCAATCTTTTCCGCGGTGTTTGTAATCTTCTCGTCAGCAGATTTCAACAATGCAAGAACGTCATTGATCATTTCAATGCACAGCTCAAATTCATCATATGAGTTATTTTCCTTCGCCGTTTCTAGTTGCACGAATACATCTTCAAGCGAAGCCCTATGTCCGTCTCTTGCTGCAAATAACTTCTGTAGGTTCATTTGTGTGTTTATGGCACCAAAATTGTGCGCTAAGAATGAATAATCACGGCACCAAAATGTGTGCTTAGAATGAATGATCACGGCACCAAAATGTGTGCTTAGAATGAATGATCACGGCACCAAAATGTGCGCTTAGAATTAATGTCACGGCACCAAAATGTGCGCTTAGAATTAATGTCACGGCACCAAAATGTGCGCTTAGAATTAATTGTCATGGCACCAAAATGTGCGATCGTAATTGAAAACTATGCGTTGTGTAGGTTTGTACCTATATCTGACTTTTCAAAAAGTAACGTACAATAACAAGTATATAAATATGATATCAAATAAAACGATTGCGGCGACGCCGTGTGTACGCGCCAAAATCCTAACACAATCTCAAGCAAGGTCTCCTTGTTAACTTGCTGCAACCCAAGTTTCATCAAGATTGGTCAATTTAAACTTAAGTTATCAACCAGAAACAACCTTGGTAACCTGCCGACCATACTCTTATCTTATAACCAGGATTTAAAACTGTGTTGAAATCTTTTTAAGAACCCCAGTTAAGTATTTAGCATTGTGTTCCCATGTTGAGGTTTACTATGGACATCCTAGGTTTCTGAAGTGTTTCTGAACCTTTGTAAAGATTATTATTGTGCTTACTTTAACCCAAAGAGGGAGTTTACGTATCTCAGTACCAAAGGCAAAATAATCGTCAGATTTACTGTTGTATGAACTTACTGGAATTTGTGTCAGATCATAATCTCCCCACCTAATGGCATCCAATATAAAGTAGGTCTTCTTATCTTCAACGTACACACAGTCCAATAGTGTGACAACTGAAAAAAATAATCTATTACATACATATAATAAGTTTAAACATTTCATCATCATCATAATCAACAACATCATCATAAGTATTGCTTATATGGTTCTATTACTAGTAATCTTCATTAAGCAGCTACTATAAACTTGTGTTAAGGTTCCACTTAAACCAAAATTGCCAGCTAAACAAATACATTCCATTGCAGCCTTATTTTCAACATACCAGAACAATTTTTGAACTCAATGGAGATATCGTTAGAACAAACATTCTTAGCAAGTTTCATAAAGATTGGGCAAAAGTGTGTTTTCAAGCCACTTAACTAGGTTCCAATATAGCAATATAAGGTTAACTTCCCACACACTTTTCAACAGACTTGAACCATTTTCAACTTGGCCCTGATTTCATTTGAATAGATCTCAGCAATTTTCATGAAGATTGAACTAAAAATATAGTGAATTATAGAGTGTTAACAAGGTTTCACCATAACAATATAAGGAAAACTTTCCTGTCCCCTAATTGCATTTTTGTATACAGACTTCAGCCATTTTCAAACTCGACCATGATATGATTATAACAAAAGTTCTAGTTTTATGCAGATTTGACTAACATTTCTTTATCTTGACGCAGTGACCTAGTTTTTTTACCTCACAAAACCCTATTTTAAACTTGGCCATGACATTATTAGAACAAACTAACTTTAAATAGATTTGCTTTAGAAATGATGAGCAATAGACATGATAAATATTTGGGCCTCATTCTTAGAAAACTGAGCTTGATGCATGTGCATTAAAAGTTGTACCAGATACGGCTGTGCAGTATGCACAGGCTAATTGGGAAGACACTTTCCACTTTAACTGGATTTTCGCTAAGAAGATTTTTCCTTCAAACAAAAATACCATAGAGCAGAAAGTGTCGTCGCTGATAAGCCTGTGCAGACTGGGACAGCACTTAACCTACATGCATAAAGCCCAATATTTCCAGAACAAGACTCATTGTGTATGCTCATACACAGCTGGCCTACCCGTGGGTCCATATCCGTACTCGGTACCGTTACCGCCTGGCAGCACCGAGAGGAAGTAGCCTGGAAGCTTGTGGCCCATCTTGTTGAACCACTTGGTCTCCCCCTGAAATGATAGGGCAATAATTAGTTCATTTAGGTTATTGTGCAATATAAGTGAATTGTGGTTTTTCTTTTGACTTGCATGTTGTTTGTCAATGCATGGTCTGACTAATGTCGTACAAGCAATTTTCCTGTTTGTTTACAATTTACTGGAAAAATAGTTTTAGTGATTCAAATGCTCTCCATTATGTTGTATTCCAGATTATTATTTTTTACAATTGAACCACACTCTGAGAAAACAGAGCTTAAAGCATTTGCCTAAAGGGTAATCTCAGATTAGGCGGTGCAGTTATCCTGTGATAATCTTGGAGGACACTTTCCATATGAGGTTTTTTCCTTTCCATACAATTTATACACCTAGTGGCTTGAAAACATACCAAGAGTTGAGTGTGTAACAATTCGATTTAATAAGGAAATGTTAACCATTTCCCACTACGAAGAAAAGTGAAAATGGCTATATGCAACCAGCATAAAACCAGAACAGCCTGTGAGCAAATGGCAGTAAGTTCAGGTTTTATGCTGATAGCTGCTCATCAGTATCTGAAACTCAAGGCTCAAAAACTTGAATTTAGTAAGAAAGGTATTACTGGTAAATTAAATTAGATTTTCTAATGGACTACAAACTTGTCAAAGTGCGTATGTGAGAAGTGAAGGGTTAATTAAGCTTCCAGCATTGTTCTTTTGTTGGTACCGGCATTGTTACTCACATCTATGGCCATGACGAGACATCGCTGGCCAACAGGACACGTCAGTAACACCCAGTCCGTGTCAAACCTTGGCGGGATTTCACGAAACCAGCTTGACTGCATCAGCTATTGAGAAGAATCAGCAAAAAAGCAACTGTAAAATAGATTCACTTAATGTGCATATTTTTTCAATAATAATGGAAGTAAATAGTAATTTTAGATACAATTGGAAGTTACATTAATAAGAGACCAGATATACATGTATTGGTCTAATTTTATATTTGAACAAGGCTATTGTCAAGCAATATGGTCCCCTACCGGCTCCACCATTGTCAGAAATTCAACCATTTTCAGATTTATTTATTTTTTTGGTTGCCATAGCAACCACAATTTTTGACGTAGGAACAAAATGAAAATGACGTGCATATTGTCCATATTGCCATCTATCCATGTTGCAAGTTTCATGAAAAAATATTAAGAACTTTAAAAGTTATCGCAGAATCCAGAAAACCACCATTTTCAGCATTATTTCTAGTCTATTTGTTGCCATAGCAACCAGAATTTTTGATGTAGGAACAAAATGAAATGACGTGCATAATGTCCATATTGCCATCTATCCATGTTTCAAGTTTCATGAAAAAAATATTAAGAACTTAAAGTTATCGCAGGATCCAGAAAAGTGTGACAGACAGACTCACAGACAGACAGACAGACAGACAGACAGACGCACAGAGCGCAAACCATAAGTCCCCTCCGGTGAAATCGGTAGGGGACAAAAACAACAACATTAGAGTTCTGCTCTGGGAAAACATTGCATAATGCTTGTGCGTAGTGTCATCCGAGATGAGTCCACACAGGATATTCAAGGATGAAACTTTCAGTCTATTTCACTAAGACCTCCATTAAAGCAAAAATACCATACAGCAGAAAGTGAAGTCCCCGATTTCCCTGTGCAGACTGCACAGGCTAATCCTGGATATTTTACGCACATGCAATAAGCCCTGTTTTCCCATAACGAGAGTAATTTTATTCAGAGTTACTAGGTTTGTAATACATGTCTCCTTTTTAAACCTCTGGTGAAATAAGGTTGCCCATAAACCTCACATTGTTTTTAACCTGTTTACCGAGATCAATGATTTTATGCCAGTTTTTTGTTTACTAATATAGTGAAACTATAGTGGTGTTAAATGTACTTCTATTAAAGATTCAGTTTACATTTGACCTCTTAGAAACAAACTTGCGCAGTTTAAAAAGTAATCAGTAGTCCGGTCCATGTGAACACCCCTACCAAGAAACGCATGTTCAAATTACCATTTATCTTTACTTCAGAAATATTTTAAAATTAAATCAATTGTCAATTAGTCACTATAGTATTAAGGTAAAAGAAATACGTTTCCAAGATCTTGGACATCTGGTAAATAACCGTTGCACATGAACCTCTATATATTTATTTTTTTTACAAAATTTCATGATTATGTCTTTATGTACTTTTGGTGTTATTGCAGTATTTTGTGTTTTTATTTTAATAAAAGACACCTCACATTTTACCGCATGATAAATTAAGCCAATGCATGATCTTGTCATCACTTTAATCAGTAAACAAAGCTTCATGATCATAAAAGCCTCCTTCAGGGCAAACTGGGCTAAATACATGTGTGCTAAGTGTCATCCCAGAGCCTCCTTCAGGGCAAACTGGGCTAAATACATGTGTGCTAAGTGTCATCCCAGAGCCTCCTTCAGGACCAACTGGGTTAAATACATGTGTGCTAAGTGTCATCCCAGAGCCTCCTTCAGGACCAACTGGGTTAAATACATGTGTGCTAAGTGTCATCCCAGAGCCTCCTTCAGGGCAAACGGAGCTAAATACATGTGCGTTGAGTGTCATCCCAGAGCCTCCTTCAGGGCAAACTGAGCTAAATACATGTGCGTTAAGTGTCATCCCAGAGCCTCCTTCAGGACCAACTGGGTTAAATACATGTGTGCTAAGTGTCATCCCAGAGCCTCCTTCAGGGCAAACTGGGCTAAATACATGTGTGCTAAGTGTCATCCCAGAGCCTCCTTCAGGACCAACTGGGTTAAATTCATGTGCGTTAAGTGTCATCCCAGAGCCTCCTTCAGGGCAAACGGAGCTAAATACATGTGCGTTGAGTGTCATCCCAGAGCCTCCTTCAGGGCAAACGGAGCTAAATACATGTGCGTTGAGTGTCATCCCAGAGCCTCCTTCAGGGCAAACTGAGCTAAATACATGTGTGCTAAGTGTCATCCCAGAGCCTCCTTCAGGGCAAACTGAGCTAAATACATGTGTGCTAAGTGTCATCCCAGAGCCTCCTTCAGGGCAAACTGAGCTAAATACATGTGTGCTAAGTGTCATCCCAGAGCCTCCTTCAGGACCAACTGGGTTAAATTCATGTGCGTTAAGTGTCATCCCAGAGCCTCCTTCAGGACCAACTGGGTTAAATACATGTGTGTTAAGTGTCATCCCAGAGCCTCCTTCAGGACCAACTGGGTTAAATACATGTGTGTTAAGTGTCATCCCAGAGCCTCCTTCAGGACCAACTGGGTTAAATACATGTGTGTTAAGTGTCATCCCAGAGCCTCCTTCAGGACCAACTGGGTTAAATACATGTGTGTTAAGTGTCATCCCAGAGCCTCCTTCAGGACCAACTGGGTTAAATACATGTGTGTTAAGTGTCATCCCAGAGCCTCCTTCAGGACCAACTGGGTTAAATACATGTGTGTTAAGTGTCATCCCAGAGCCTCCTTCAGGGCAAACTGAGCTAAATACATGTGTGCTAAGTGTCATCCCAGAGCCTCCTTCAGGACCAACTGGGTTAAATTCATGTGCGTTTAGTGTCATCCCAGAGCCTCCTTCAGGGCAAACTGAGCTAAATACATGTGCGTTGAGTGTCATCCCAGAGCCTCCTTCAGGGCAAACTGAGCTAAATACATGTGTGTTAAGTGTCATCCCAGAGCCTCCTTCAGGACCAACTGGGTTAAATTCATGTGCGTTTAGTGTCATCCCAGAGCCTCCTTCAGGGCAAACGGAGCTAAATACATGTGCGTTGAGTGTCATCCCAGAGCCTCCTTCAGGGCAAACTGAGCTAAATACATGTGTGTTAAGTGTCATCCCAGAGCCTCCTTCAGGACCAACTGGGTTAAATTCATGTGCGTTTAGTGTCATCCCAGAGCCTCCTTCAGGGCAAACTGAGCTAAATACATGTGTGCTAAGTGTCATCCCAGAGCCTCCTTCAGGACCAACTGGGTTAAATTCATGTGCGTTAACTGTCATCCCAGAGCCTCCTTCAGGGCAAACTGGGCTAAATACATGTGTGCTAAGTGTCATCCCAGAGCCTCCTTCAGGACCAACTGGGTTAAATTCATGTGCGTTAAGTGTCATCCCAGAGCCTCCTTCAGGGCAAACTGAGCTAAATACATGTGTGCTAAGTGTCATCCCAGAGCCTCCTTCAGGGCAAACTGGGTTAAATTCATGTGTGTTAAGTGTCATCCCAGAGCCTCCTTCAGGACCAACTGGGCTAAATACATGTGTGTTAAGTGTCATCCCAGAGCCTCCTTCAGGGCAAACTGAGCTAAATACATGTGTGTTAAGTGTCATCCCAGAGCCTCCTTCAGGGCAAACTGGGTTAAATTCATGTGCGTTTAGTGTCATCCCAGAGCCTCCTTCAGGGCAAACTGAGCTAAATACATGTGTGTTAAGTGTCATCCCAGAGCCTCCTTCAGGGCAAACTGGGTTAAATTCATGTGCGTTAAGTGTCATCCCAGAGCCTCCTTCAGGGCAAACTGAGCTAAATACATGTGCGTTGAGTGTCATCCCAGAGCCTCCTTCAGGGCAAACTGAGCTAAATACATGTGTGTTGAGTGTCATCCCAGAGCCTCCTTCAGGGCAAACTGAGCTAAATTCATGTGTGCTAAGTGTCATCCCAGAGCCTCCTTCAGGGCAAACTGAGCTAAATACATGTGCGTTGAGTGTCATCCCAGAGCCTCCTTCAGGGCAAACTGGGCTAAATACATGTGCGTTAAGTGTCATCCCAGATAACTAAGAAGAGACTTCCTTGAAACAAAAAATACCATAAAAGCGGAAACTGTCGTTCCTGGCTAACTTGTGTGGACTGCACAGGCTTATCTGGGACAACACTTTATGCACATAAACGGGGCTCATATCTTATGTTTCTCTGGAGTTAATTCAGTTTTTGTTGAAGGTCAGACAGAGGGATGCATGGACAGAGGATGACAGACACAGGTAAGTCAAATCTGTTGTTCAATTTGTATACCCAGTTTCATCATAATATTTTGTGTCCTTTTTGAGAACTTACAAACTTATTTTTTGTTTCTTTAATAATAGTGACCCGACATTTGACCTCTAGTGAAAAACAAAAGGTTGCATAATCCTTTAGTATATAAAGTTTGTCCAAGTATCTCCAGTTGTTTTTTTAGAAATCACAAGATGCAGTTTTGTCTTGTGAGTTGGTGATTTCAGTTTTTCTTAGGGGACAGACAAATGGATGAACAAAGGAAGGAAATGATGGACAGAAAAAGGCAAACCTATACCCAAATGTGTTTACCAAGTAGCAATATCACATCTTATGAACTTTTTTAATTACAATTGTAAGAATAATGCACATATTTCCCTTTGTAAGTACACCAAGTTACATAAAAGAAATACAAGAACTTTTTGAGATATCTCAGAATAAAGTTGTACACAATATCAGATAGGACAGACAAAAAGAAAACAAGATGTGTTTGTGAAACACAATGTCCCCCTATATGGTGTTTGACCTTGTAGGATGACCTTGACCTTGACCCTTCACCACTCAAAATGTGCAGCTCCATGAGATACACATGCATTTCAAATATAAAATTGCTAGCTTCAATATTGCAGAGGTGACATTACATGAGCAATTTTGACCCAAATATTTGACCTTGAAGCATGACCTTGACCTTGACCTTTCACCACTCAAAATGTGCAGCTCCATAAGAAACACATGCATGCCAAATATCAAGTTGCTATCTTCAATATTGCAAAAGTATTCATAAAATTAGCGATTTGAGCCACATACATTTGACCTCTGACCTTGAAGGATGACCTTGACCTTTCACCACTCAAATTGTGCAGCTCCATGAGATACACATGCATGCCAAATATCAAGTTGCTATCTTCAATATTGCAAAAGAACTCGTAGAATGAGCGATTTCGGCCACATATCTTTGACATCTGACCTTGAAGGATGACCTTGACCTTTCACCACTCAAATTGTGCAGCTCCATGAGATACACATGCATGCCAAATATCAAGTTGCTATCTTGAATATTGAAATACTGCAAAAGTGTACATTAAATGAGCGATTTTGACCCATATATTTGACCTTGAAGGATGACCTTGACCTTTCACCACTCAAAATGAATGTGCAGCTCCATGAGATACATATGCATGCCAAATATCAAGTTCCTATCTTCAATATTGCAAAAGTTATTGCAAATGTTAAAGTTGGCGCAAACCAACCAACAGACCAACCAACCAACAGACAGGGCAAAAACAATATGTCCCCCACTACTATAGTGGGGGACATAAAAATCTGCCATGACACCAGTAAAGGACAAATGGACAATTAATTGAATGGCACATTTTGTTAGCCTTGCTATGCATGCATGTAGTGTCTTCCCAGATTTGCCTGTGAAGTCCGTACAGGCTAATCAGGGAAATCCTTACCACCTTTGTTGCATTTTTCTTTTAAAGAAAGTCATTGCTTGAAAAGCTGTACTACACTTTACGCACATGCATAAAACCCGGTTTTCCCAGAGCGAGGCTCCATTACAGAAAAAGTTATTATTTTAAATGTTATCATTAACTATGGGTTAATGCTACAAAACCTCATATTAACTGAAGGTCATCAACTTCTTTAGAGATTCTAAATATAGAGTTGTGACGTCACTGATTTTATCTGCTTGTAAATTTAATTGCAAACATTATTGCTAAAATAATGTTGGAATCAAGATAAGTTTCATATACTACTTTTTTATCAGACAATAAAGATCTCAAGTCTGATGTGAGACTTTTCAACAAGAGCCTATACCTTTGTAGTTCACTTCATACCAATCTGAATTCCAAAAATTTGCTTATTTATAAATGAAGTTGTTAAATAAAAAAAAAATTGTTAGTACTGATATAATAGAAGAGAAAGGCAATGAAATAGCTGTCAAAAAACACAAACACTGACAAAAGTTTTTTTTCATTTTTATTAAAAATTATACAAAGAAAACATCTAACAAGTTTTTCAACATATCAAACTGTCAGTGTTTGTGTTGTTTTTGAAGCAGAAATAAAACTGACAACTTAGACATACATTACATTTGTTTGTACCTGTACCTGCACTTAGCATAGAGACCTTGCAAGTTACTTTTAAACAAGGGCTGTTTGTAAAACATGCATGCCCCCCATATGGGCTGTCCGTTGTAGTGGCAGCCATTGTGTGAATACGTTTTTTGTCACTGTGACCTTGACCTTTGACCTAGTGACCTGAAAATCAATAGGGGTCATCTGCAAGTCACGATCAATGTACCTATGAAGTGTCATGATCCTAGGCAAAAGCGTTCTTGAGTTATCATCCGAAAATCATTTTACTATTTCGGGTCACCGTGACCTTGACCTTTGACCATGTGACCTCAAAATCAATTGGGGTCATCTGCGAGTCATGATCAATCTACCTATCAAGTTTCATTATCCTAGGCATATGCGTTCTTGAGTTATCATCCCAAAACCATTTTACTATTTCGGGTCACTGTGACCTTGACCTTTGACCTAGTGACCTCAAAATCAATAGGGGTCATCTGCGAGTCATGATCAATCTACCTATGAAGTTTCATGATCCTAGGCGTATGCGTTCTTGAGTTATCATCCGGAAACCATTTTACTATTTCGGGTCACCGTGACCTTGACCTTTGACCTAGTGACCTCAAAATCAATAAGGGTCATCTGTGAGTCATGATCAATCTACCCATGAAGTTTCATGATCCTAGGCGTATGCGTTCTTGAGTTATCATCCGGAAACCATTTTATTATTTCGGGTCACCGTGACCTTGACCTTTGACCTAGTGACCTCAAAATCAAAAGGGGTCATCTGCAAGTCATGATCAATGTACCTATGAAGTTTCATGATCCTAGCCCCAAGCGTTCTTTAGTAATCATCCGGAAACCACCTGGTGGATGGACCGACCGACGGACCGACCAACCGACAGACCGACCGACCGACATGTGCAAAGCAATATACCCCCTCTTCTTCGAAGGGGGGCATAACAATGTCCTTAATGGTATATTGAACAAGTAGCTTTCTGTTTAGTATATTACTGACACTGGTCGCTGAACATACACAAACACTATTTTAATAAATTTAAGCAAAATAAACATATGAATAAGGCATTATTTTATGCAATATCATTCATTTCCATTGTAAAGTGTTGAAAATCAGTGTTCATAAAAGAACAAAACTGCATCAACAAAATTCTATTACAAACAGCATATATTGCGAAAAAGCAGTTGAGAAATAAGTTGGCGCTAAAATACTTGTCCCCTACTCATAGAAATAATTGGCTGACTGAAATAAAATAAACCTGTATTTTAGCCATGCACTGGGAAAACTGGGCTTTGTGCATATGCATACATTTTTGTCCCAGATAAGTCTTTGCAGTCTGCTCTGCTTTAATAAAGTATTTTGTTAAAAGGATGACTTTTGTAAACAAATTCTAGTCTATGCCAAAAGTGTCCTCCCTGATATGTCTGCGTGGACTGCATAAACTAATCAAGGACGATACTTTAAGTAAATGCGTAATGCCTTTTTTTTCCAAAGCGTGGTAATTTATTTTTTGAAGGAAACAAAACATTCATCCCTTCAAAAAAAGAACACTTTGGTTCAACAAATTCCCTAACAAGCAGATCAGCCTCCAACAAGTAGCTCCAAAGTCAGTCCCTCATTGCCCCTCCTGCCCCTTCTCCTCATGTGGGGTCAGGGCTGCCCGTGGTCTGTTCCATGCCTTCCACATCCCCTTGGAGGACATCACCATCAACTCCAGCACTCTCAGAGCTACGCCCCAAGCCTTCCCCACTGTCGATGCCACTTACATCCATTTTGAACTGACTGGATCTGTTTGGGCCACGCCTGGACTTCTTCTGGGTCTGCTTCTTCTCCTGTTCTCTCTCCTGCCTCTCTCGGGTCTCCTTCACCTGCAGCACGTAACAGATGGAAAATAAGCCTTGTTTTGGGAAAACTGACTTTAATGCATACGCATAGCAAAATTATTGCTAAAATGGTGTTCGGTGTTTTCATTATTAACCGCTTGGCGATCCATATCATCGGTTGAAAATCTCGAAAAATCGGTTGTTTTTTATCTGATAGTGAAATAAATTTAGTGGTGTCACACTGCACCGTTTCTATGAAACATCATTTATGATTCGTCGGTCTATAACGAAAGAGCCAATCAGAAGCTTTGTAACAGAAACCGATGTAAATTCAGCATGGAGCCTGATCGTGGAAAGAAAAGGAAAATGAAGCTTTTAGGTTTCGGATTTAGAGCTAAATCTGGTTAGAAAGAAAATGACACAGTTTTTTCTTCTTGTTTATATTGTTATTTATTGTTCAATAACTATCTGTTATATTTGTTTTGGTTCTCGTTATCTTTTTCGCGCTGTTTAGATCGGCTTCGTTCACGATTGTTGTGACTTTTCTTAGTGCCGCTTGTTGTTATGGTTTTATCACTGAAAAGAGGGAAAGTTTTCCACATTATCAGAATTGAACTTTCGAATTGTATTCAACTTTTTATGGTTTTCCACAATCACCCTTGTTTGACGTTTTTTTTGTTATTTCTTTGTTGTGTCTTTTTTCCATATAGATCTAGTTTTAAATTAAGTAAGGATTGAAAGCTTCTTACATTATTACTACGATTTGCCATTGTAATGGAGCAGAGGACAATTTTCATTTCATAAATTTAATACATAGTGAACAAGAGATGTGTTTGTCAGAAACACAATGCCCCCTATTGCGCCGCTTTGAAGCCATAAATTTGACCTTTGACCTTGAAGGATGACCTTGATCTTTCACCATTCAAAATGTGTAGCTCCATGAGATACACATGCATGCCAAATATCAAGTTGCTATGTGTATTGCAAAACTTTACTGTAAGGTTAAAGTATTGGGACAGAATGTCAGAGTGACAGAATGACAGAATGACAGACAGACAGACAGGCCAAAAACAATATACCCCCGATCTATCGATCCGGGGGCATAAAAATCTAAATTGTCTGTAATTGGACCTGCCATATTAATTACTACAATCTAAATATTAGTTTGATTTGTTCATGCTAATTATTTCCATTTTTGTCAATCATGAATTTCAGCCAGGGCACTGATATTTATTAGCCAAAGTGGTATATTCATTTTTTTTTTCGGGGGACTTCCTGAACCCCCTACCAGTTCGTTGCCCTGGACCCACAGGGGGTCCGCCAAGGCCCCCTGGACCCCCGGCCTTATCTGTTGCTTTATTCAAACAAGAAACCGTCGAAGACGGGTGATGCTCCCCAAAGTTTTTTTTTGTCACAATATTGCACTATATATTCAGATAAAAGGAAACGTCTTGAGGGGCATAACTTTGGACAAAATAATACGATGGATGGTTTAGCAACTTAAAAATTTCAAAGGGCCATAACTCTCTAAATAAATCATCTAACCAGAACCCACAAATAACATGCGCATCTCCTCAAGGTAATTAAGCTTCCCATAAAGCTTCATTGAATTCCAGTCAGTAGTTGGGGAGAAATTGCCCTATATGTACAGTTAATGGAAAATTTCAAAGGACCATAACTCTGTGAAAAATCATCCGACCAGAACCGGCTGATAATATGCACATCTCCTCTTGGTAGTGAAGCTTCCCATAAAGTTTAATTGAATTCCGGTCATTAATTGCTGAGAAATAGCACGGACAAAAATTGTGCATGGACAGACGGACACACGCACGGACAGACAAAGCGGCAACTATATGCTCCCCCCAAAAAATTTGGGGGAGCATAAAAATCTGTTGTTCCAAGTAATAATGAAAACACTGGGTGTTGGATCAAGATAAGTTTTGTATGAGCCTTGATCTGGGAAATTGTTTTCCCAGAGTGATGTTCATAAATTTACAGTAAACAGTTTTCTTTATGTTGACCTGAGAAAGCCTGGTTTTAAATCCAGTAGCAAATGGTTTCTTACTTTCGTTTGCAACAGAATATGTTCGTTTTTGATTCTGCTTTCACTTCTTAAAAACATCAGATGTATAATTTATTTACATACCTGTGTGAGATGTTGCTCATAGGTCGTGTAGTTGGCCGGCTTCTCTGTCGTCATGGAGTCGGGTACTGGTATCCCCAACATCTCGGGCACCATGTAGGGCTTCAACCAGATCACCAGGGGTGACCGGCCGAATGTGTAGTGGGCCTGTCTGTGGTAGAACAGGCAGCCATCAAACTGAAAATATTCATGCAAACTCCTGTGTGAAAAGAGTCATTTCAGATTAGCCTGTGTACTCCGCAAAGGCTTATCAGGGATCAAACTTTGCCTTTTATGAAATATTTTGGTAAAGAATGTCTCTTCTTTCCGAAAATCCAGTTTAGGCAGCAAGTGTCGTCCCTGATAAGCATGTGCAAATGCAGACAAGGCCCAATATTACACAGTAAAGTGGCAGGGCTTTGTTTTCCAATAGTAAGAAAGATTTTCCAAATCATGCAGTTTTCACCTGGTCCCTGATTTACACCAGGATTTTTGCCCTCTGCTTTGCAAATCTGTCACCCAAATTCAAAAACAAAATTTAATCATCCTATAAAATGAGGGCTTTGTGCTCCAGTCCATGAGATGAAAGATTGCCTCATTAGGCCTGTCTGTGGGTACAGGTAAAGCCTTGTTCTAGGAAAACTGGGCTTAATGCATGCATGTAGTCACCCCAGAATAGCCTGTGCAGTCTGCCTTAACTGGATTTTGGTCAAGCAGATACCTCTTATGCCTGTGTGAACTGCACATGCTAATCTGGGGATGACACTTTACGCACATGCACTAAGCAAATTCTTTGCCAAAACGAGGGTCTGGTATATCAAGCAGTCATCACATTAGTAACCTTAGTTGACCTTTGACCTTGAAGGATGACCTTGATCTCTTACCACTCAAAATGTGCAGCTCCATGAGATACACGTGCATGCCAAATATCAAGTTGCTATCTTTTTTTTTTTTCTTTTTTTTTTTATTCAATATCATACATATAATGTAAACATGTATATGATCATACAACAAAGTGATTGTACAAAGCAATAAAGTTCAGACATGTTATACAAGATATGCTAATATATTTATATTTTTATTGAGAGAAAAGAAAAGAGCAACAGAGGGATAGTTATGAAAAATGATGAGTTGTATAAAGTCGGAAGAAAGCATACTGGACTTGTGTGTCAAGTTGCTATCTTCAATGTTGCAAAAGTTATGGGCAATGTTAAAGTTTACAGACAGACAGACAGACAGACAGACAGACAGACAGACAGACAGACAGACAGACAGACAGACAGACAGACAGACAGACAGACAGACAGACAGACAGACAGACAGACAGACAGACAGACAGACAGACAGACAGACAGACAGACAGACAGACAGACAGACAGACAGACAGACAGACAGACATACAGACAGACAGACAGACAGACAGACAGACAGACAGACAGACAGACAGACAGACAGACTGATGGACAGTTCAACTGCTGTATGCCACCCTACCAGGGGCATAAAAAGTACACTTTCATTCTATATGGTGGAAGTGATTTGCAATGTTGTGTCCTTTCTGCCATTTATAGCATATAATTATTCCTGGGACATTAATCTACTTTGCTTTCTTGGGTTGACCTATCCACAAATTTAAGATCCCAGCTAATAATTATGTCCAATGTTTAACTTTGAGACTAAATTACGGTAGGCATGAAAGCCATCAATATTCTAAGTATTCCATGCACATATCCTGCTTGAGTTTCCCAATTCAGAAACAGCCAGATACTACACAAAGGCGGTTAAAATACACTGAGTACTTAGCTGATACTTGAAGTTTCTTGTTAAATGCTAATGCAGTAAAACCACGCTAAAAGAGAAATTCCAGACATATTGCTTTACTTAAAATGATTAATTATTTACGATGCTTAGCATTTGAAGCTTTATTGACAACTAAGCAAAATTATTAGCTTTGATTTATTAGAACCAATAAAAGTGTCACCTTCTCAATTACATGCCAATAAATTTGTCATCAGTATGGCCATGATTGTAATTTCATGAAACTTATTGGAAGTTGACAATGTCGCTTCAACACTCTTAAACTGTCATTAAGTCCCACTAATCCGCTGATCTTAACAATAGCCTAGTTAATTGGCATAAAATAAACAGGGCACATTGCCTGCAAGTGACCCACGCGCAGGACTGCGAGTATTAAAAACAAATATTTTTCCCCCTAAATCAAACATCCACTAAAAATTATAATATTTTATACCTGCTGGGTAGCACTTTCGAATACATTCTGTAGGGTGTCTTTCTTGCAGGCATGGTACTGGAGGGGTATAAACTTGTACTGAAATAGAGGGGAAAACATAAACCTTCAGCACAATGTTTGTAAATTATTATGTAATGTGAAGCAATTTCTATTTCTAAAATGCACAATGACAAAACTATGACATAATAAGAATGACAAAAACATTAGTATTTTATTTTTAAACTTTGTTTTAAAGACTGGCATATATCGCATTTAATTTTACTCACATTGAGAGAAAATAAGGGATTGGTTTGTAATAAAAACAATCAGCATATATTACACTTAATACACTGTTAATATAGCATAACTAATACCCCTTTATTGTAATTAAAACAAATCACATACAATGTGCATTCCCAAAAGAACAACAATCTTTTAATCAGACGAGACTTATACCCCACACCTTTTACTAAATGTGCTCAAGTACAAATAAGTCAGGCATATATGGCTCAATTACCATAGTAACAATCCTCCGGCACATCTAAAAGTTATAGTGATGACACATTTATAGTTTAAATTTTATATCTTGAGAAATGTGAAAGTAGTTTAGCTCAACAAAATATTACGAAGTACACTTAAGGACCTACAAGCTGACCAACTGTACGTGACCATGACCTTAGGGACCCGAGTCTTACCAGTGACACACAGCCAGATAACGGACACACATGTAAAGAGTAACAGAATCCCTTGATGCATATATGAGGTAATGGCAAATTATGAATAAATAATCAAAGTGACCTTTGAACTCGCATCTATGTTTATAAGTCTTGTATGTGACTCAGCCCCAGATGATTGAGAAATACTGTGGTAAGTTGCATGGCTGTGGCTCATATGTTATAAGAGATACAGCTCAAGCCAGAAAAAAGCAAAAAGTCTCTTCAGAGATTAGTATGTGCAGTCTGCACAGGCTAATCTGGGATGACACTTTACGCACATGCATTAAGCCCCATTTTTCCAGATCCTCCAATCATCCTAGGATCAGTGCATACTTACTGGGTTAATCTTGCTTACTTCTCCTGCCTCTGGCACCTCCTGTAGCTTACTGAGCATCCAGAAGAACCGGAAATCTGTCTGCAATCATAAAATGTATAGGCTGCAGTGTGTTTTTTCTTTCAAATTTGGGTCCAGTAGGGGGACCCATTCCAAATGGAAACAAGAGCTGTGTTTGTGAAACACAATGTCCCCTACTGCGCTTTGAAGCCATATATTTGACCTTTGACCTTGAAGGATGTCCTTGACCTTTTACCACTCAAAATGTGCAGCTCCATGAGATACACATGCATGCCAAATATCAAGTTGCTATCTTCAGTATTGCAAAAGTTATGACCAAGGTTAAAGTTTTGGGGCACACACATACAATGATAGACACATACAATGACAGACAGACAGGCCAAAAACAATACACCCCCGATCATTCGATCTGAGGGCATAAAAAGTATATATTTTTCCCAAATGGGACCTAAAAAATTCCAATTGAAGGTTTCAAAAAATTAACAAGATATGTGTTTGTCAGAAACACTATGTCCCCTTTTGCGCCGCTTTGAAGCTATATAATTGACCTTTGACCTTGAAGGGTGACCTTGACCTTTCACCACTCAAAATGTGCAGCTCCATGAGATACACATGCATGCCAAATATCAAGTTGCTATCTTCAATATTGCAAAAGTTATTGCAAATGTTAAAGTTGGGGCAAACAAACAAACACACAAACCAACAGACAGGGCAAAAACAATATGTCCCCCACTATAGTGGCGGGGGACATAACAAGAGCTGTCAGAGGACAGCGCGCTCAACTATTCGAGTGCTTGACATTATAACGTAAGCCATCATGGGGAAATTGTTCATATTCAATAATTTATTAGACGATCTTTCAGAAATAAAAAAAGGAAAAAAAAAAAAAATTATTTTGGGGGGGGGGGGGGGTGAGAGGGGGTATAATGTGGGGTGTGGTCATTTATTAGATGATCTTTCAAAAATAATTTAGGGGGGGGGTTTGGGGGGGGGTTGGGGGGGTGAGAGGGGGTTATAATGTGGGGTGGGGTAATTTATTAGATGATGTTTAAAAAAAAATTGGGGGGGGGAGGTGGGGGGGGGGGGGGAAGGGATTCTGGGTAGGGGCGTGGGGTATTGTTTGGGTGGAATCCATTGTGGTATTCAGGTAAGTGTTGTTTTGTAAAAGTAATAATAAAATGTGATCATAAATAAAGAAGTTATGGCAATTAAAGCAAAATGTACAATTATCTAAGTGTAAAAGGGGCCATAATTATGTAAAAATGCTTGATACAGTGGTCTGCTCTTGTTTATAGGTTGGGGTCATGTTGGTAAACAAGTATGCAACATATAAAAGCAATATGCGAAAGGATATAGGAAATATTTGGGGTTGTACGCAAACTTTAACATAGATTTATCAATAATATGCATATTCTAAGTATAAAAGGGGCAATAATTATGACAAAATGCTTGATAGAGTTGTCTGGTCTTGTTTATAGGTTGGGGGTGATGTTGGTAAACAAGTATGCAAAATATGAAAGCAATATGTCAAGGGACAATAATAAATGGGGTAGTACGAAAACTTTAACATTTGCTGCATATTCTAAGTGGAAAAGGGGCCATAATTATGACAAAATGCTTGATAGAGTTGTCCGCTCTTGTTTATAGGTTGGGGTCATGTTGGTAAACAAGTATGCAAAATATGAAAGCAATATGTCAAGGGACAATGAAAATAATTGGGGTAGTACAAAAACTTTTACATTTGCACGCTAACGCTAACGGAAACGCCGAGGTGAGACGGATAGCTCCACTATATATATTTCATATATAATAGTCGAGCTAATAATAATATATACCTTTTTCAATTGGGAATGGGGCTGATTACCAATTGGGAAAAGTACCCGAACCGGTCCAATTGGGAAAAATTGAGTCGTAAAAACCTCAAAATTGGGAAAAAGAGTCGTGAAACCTTGAAATAGGGAAAAATCGCGTTGTGAAATCTTCAAATTGGGAAATTAGTGTATTTGATTTTTTGCTAACAAATACCTTAAAATTGAGAATAACTGATGTCAATTTGTTAATATTATATTTACTAAGGTTCTAGCCATAGAGCTGCATTAGTAAATTAATTAAAGTTCATTTTAACAATTTTTTTATTAACCTTCACTTCGGAAATATGTAATTTTTCCCAGATTGGGAAAGTGCCGTTTTCCGGTACTTTACAAAGAAGGAAAAAAATCGCTGGATTACCTGAAATAGAACAACAACAAAACACTGATAAAATCTTTAAACATAAAACAGAAACATATCCGAAAACTCCCTTTACTATACAAACAAAATTGGCAAGCCTTGGTGTTTCATAAACTCTTCCAGAGACATTATTAAGTGGAATTTGTTTTTAAAAATGCAAGTGTATTGTGTGAAGCATTAATTACGTTCTAACACAAAAGGTAATTTTTAGGTGTCCTGCCATTAGGTAACAAGCCAAATTTCTTTTGCAAAATGTCCTCAATTTGGCAAGAAACATCATGTCAGGTATGAATGATTTTAACTTCCATTATCATTTTTATACATATACAACAGGAAAAGTCAAAAGCTAAACAAAACTGAAAACTGAAAGCAACATATAATGTGTGTAAACTTGTCTGAATACCAATAACCAGTTTAACTTGATCTTGCTAATATTTGGTATTTAAACAAACTAAGATTCCAGGCATGAATTCAAATGGGTACAAGTGTTTGTTTTCAAACATTCATTACAAATATGACTCGCACAATAATTCACAAGGCTACATACAAACAAACACTATTGGAATGTACACTCAAGCATACCAAAGAAAAGTTAACACTGCTAATTAACAACATTCCTTTAACAATTATATGTCAAACTTGTACTTACATCACTGTCATAGACAGGATGGTTCTTCCAGTTCATGATGTCAAGCACATAGAACGTCTTCTCTACCTCGTGATATATACAGTCCAGAATGGCATTATCTGTAGAATATACAGTCCAGAATGGAAATATCTATGGAATATACAGTCCAGAATGGCATTATCCGTGGAATATACAGTCCAGAATTGAATTAGCTGTGGTATGTACAGTCCATAATGGCATTATCTGTGATATATACAGTCCATAATGGCATTATCTGTGATATATACAGTCCATAATGGCATTATCTGTGGTATTTACAGCCCAGAATGGCATTATCTGTGATAAATACAGTCCATAATGACATTATCTGTGGAATATACAGGCAAGAATGGAATTATCTGTGGAATATACAGTCCAGAATGGCATTATCTGTGGAATAAATAGCACAGAATGGCATTATCTGTGGAATATATAGTCCAGAATGGCATTATCTGTGGAATATACAGTCCAGAATGGCATTATCTGTGAAATGTATAGTCCAGAATGGCATTATCTGTGAAATATACAGTCCAGAATGGCATTATCTGTGGAATATACAGTCCAGAATGGCATTATCTGTGGAATATACAGTCCAGACTGACATCTGTGGAATATATAGTCCAGAATAACATTATCTGTGGAATATATAGTCCAGAATGGCATTATCTGTGGAATATACAGTCCAGAATGGCATCATCTGTGCAATGTATAGTCCAGAATGGCATTATCTATGGAATATACAGTCCAGAATGGCATTATTTGAGGAATATACAGTCCAGAATGGCATTATCTGTGAAATATACAGTCCAGAATGACATCTGTGGAATATATAGTCCAGAATGGCATTATCTGTGGAATATACATGTACAGTCCAGAATGGCATTATCTGTGGAATATATAGTCCAGAATGGCATTATCTGTGGAATATACATGTACACTCCAGAATGGCATTATCTGTGGAATATACAGTCCAGAATGGCATTATCTGTGGAATATACAGTCCAGAATGGAATTATCTGTGGAATATACACTCCAGAATGGCATTATCTGTGGAATATACAGTCCAGAATGGCATTATCTGTGGAATACATGTTAACAGTCCAGAATGGAATTATCTGTAGTATATACAGTCCAGAATGGAATTATCTGTAGTATATACAGTCCAGAATGGCATTATCTGTGGAATATACAGTCCAGAATGGCATTATCTGTGGAATATACAGTCCAGAATGGCATTATCTGAGGAATATATAGTCCAGAATGGCATTATCTGAGGAATACATGTTTACAGTCCAGAATGGCATTATCTGTAGAATATACAGTCCACAATGACATTTTCTGTGGTATACACAGCCCAGAATGGAATTATCTGTGGATTATACAGTCCAGAATGGAATTATCTGTGGTATATACAGAGTGTTTATTACAAGGGTACAACTTTCTTCACCATTAAAATTGACATAGCAAGAAACACATTATCATTTTGCGATGAAAGAAAACAAGAAGTCTACCTCTGTATTTGTCTTTTTGCTGCCGGTTGCCCCCAGGTAGGTGAGAGGGGAAGGAGTTGACACGGTAACCGTTCCTGCCGTAAGCTGTGGTGGTACCCTGCAATAAAACTCAACTAATAATATGATCCACTCTCTGGGGAAATGGGACTTAATGCATGTACATAAAAGTGTTGTCTCTAGATAAGCCTGTGCAACCACATAGGCTTATCAGGGACAACACTTTCAGCTTATTGAATTTTCCGTTTAAAGAAATTCACTTCTTCAATAAATGGCAAATTAATAGCAAAGACACAAATTTCTATGGTAAATTTGACCTTTGACGTCTTAGTGTGATCTTGACTTTTGAGGTAAGGAGACATTTGTTACATGACATGTCATCTTACAATGGCTGACATTTGCTTCAAGTAATTCCAAAATCCGTGACTTTATAGTAAAGTTACAGCAAAGACAGGACGTTCCGCACAAACGCACAGACAGATTAACTGCTACTAGTATATGCTGCCTTCTTCTAAGGGGAGGGGGGGAAGATAAGTTTTCTAATAATATTGTGTGTTTGTTTTTTTTTAAACAATAGACATGTTATATTTATTTATTGCAGCACAGCAAAAGTAAGAACAAAAAACAAGCAACAAATCCAGACAATTGTTATTTTAAAGAAAATTTATTAGGTCCAAGGCCTGTCAAAAAGCAATGGACCAGAACGAAACTCGTACTTGATCTGTAAGTCATATATGTAGACTTGCGCCAAAAATCAGGTGAATATCTGAAAGAGTTCAGGTGAAGAAAACTCCCAAAATTGATGCCAGACAGACAGACTGACAAACTGACAGTGCAACTGCTATATGCCCCTTTACCCGGAGCATTACTGACAGGGGGGTATACTCACATATGCAGCTACCACAAGGCATCTCTTTCCCCAGGGACAGGCCACCATGAGCCAGTCCTCCTCAAAATTCTCAGGCACCTCTACCAACCACTCGGACAGCATCAGCTGAGAACAAACATGAAACAGAGCTGAACTACAGGGAAACATGACAACCACAACAGAGCTGCACTACAGGGAAACGTGACAACATACATAATTTGAGTCAAGTTCTTAGAAAACTAGGTTAAATTCATGCGTGTAAAGTGTCTTCCCAGATTAGCCGGTGCTGTTGGAAAGGTAGCGACTGCAAAAGCTAACATGGGATGATATTACATGTATACCTACATGCATTAAGCCCCATTTTCCCAGGGCGACACTTAAATGATTGTTTGAATTATTGCAAGTCAAATCAGGATCAAGGTCGATATGGGGGCTTGGCAATGTCACAGCACCATCTATGTCAGTATCCAAGTGTTAAATCAAGCCGTATCAAGAGGAAATGGTAATATCTAGTCAACCAAAAATTACCCCAATTAAATAACCAGTAATTTTTTTTTTGGCTTTATATTGTACAGCCTGTGCATTTTGGATTAGGAAAAATAGCAGGATAAACCATGCAATGGAGAACAATGAAATATTATGAATATGATTATAAATAACAGTATTTTAAAATGTATGTTATACAGAGTTACATAATTATATACCTGTATAATAAACTCATTAAACTAATTACTAAGTTTATATGGAAAAGTTCTGCATCTTTTTTAGGGAAATTATGGTCAGATTTTTGGGTAAAAACTACTTTTTGCAATTGGGAAGTAGCCTGTAAGTGGCTGTAATTTTGGGCAAAAAATTCACTGATAACTGTAATTATTTATAAATTCTAAGAAAGTTTAAACTTTTTTGATGTCCAAACATGAAGATAAACAAAAATATTCCCTATAGGCAATGTCCTAAAAATATTAAGGGCCTCCTCACCAATATTCCAACGATTTCCAGGTATTCCTGTGTATAATGTTTCTTGTCTAATTGTATTGATCACAGGCTTCCTGAAAAGTCCCAAAAGGTGTCTGTCAACAGGACAGGCTGCTGGAAAAGTTTGCCTGTCCGGACAAAAATTCACCTGTCCGAACAGCGCGAGTTTATAACTGAAGAATTTAGTAAAGTTTAACTCATATTTATTGCAATGTGCAGCCTGTGTATAAGTATTGGACAACTATAAGTAATTGATTTTGGAACATATAACATCAAATCATTATGTGTTCTTATGCAAATGTAACACACTGTAATTTTAAAATATGTGATTCATTCAATATAATATGTAATTATGTAGTAAACTTGTACAAAATATACTCTTATATATTCTCCGTACAATATCAATCTTTTACCAAACTATCTGTTTTATATTATCAAAAATAAAATGATAATGTGATATTACACTGATATAAGCACATTTCCGTGTTATTTTATGCGTTCCGACGATACATAAAGCAAAACATTGCTTACATATGATGATGACAACTTCAAATTTGACAATTTCGATCATTTGTATAAGCATTTTTTCCATGTGTAGTTTTTTGTTACAACCTTTGTAAATGGATAGATGGTAATAATCGGACCAATCAAATTGACGTTCTCAAAAAAACAAAACAAAGGGAGAGCACTCCTAAGAACTAGTGACGCGATAGTGTTCTTAATTACAAAAAAGCTCGAAACTAACGAAAAGAGTTATTCTAATTGGGTGTTATCGTTCTTTTGCCTAGTATGACTTTTCGGTATTAAGTCATTTTTTTGCCTGTCACAAGGACCGGCGATATTAGAAACTTCGCCGGACCGTAAAAAATTTTGCCGGACAAGACCGGAGGACCGGCCTTTTCAGGAAGCCTGTGATCAATGGGCATGTATTTGTAAATGCCAAATTGTAAAGTATTCATATTAACAGATATGTTTGAAATGAATTAAACTCATTTGTAAGGTTTGATTTGGTTTTACATAAAGTTACTCCATCCCCAAGTTCAAAGATTAGCAATTTACATTGTAGCATTAACCTAAAAATATTGAACATAATAAACTGTTCTGAATTAAGATCATTTGTTGCATTTCACATTTTGAACGATTGCATACTAAGATAAATGAATTTTTAAGAGCAACTAAAAATGTAAAAGCATTTTATTATACGGCAATGACCGATAATACCTGACTGATATTTAGTGATAGAAAACACTGTTATTAGGACACTGTCCAATAATGCAATTTTATTGCAACCCCCCCCCCCCCCACACACACACACCCTAATCCCAAGTAAACAAAAAGTAAATCTGGGCCAGAGGTACAAAATGTGCTAATAAATGAGGGAAATTATGACGTCAAATGTTCTTACGAGAAAATAGTTCAAACAAGTAGCACACTTTAAATAGTGATGAATGCAGTTGCACCTGTTGTGCAATGAAGCGTTATAAAAATAAAATCATAATATTTTACATGTTTATATTTACAAATAAAAAAGACAAACATGTCAATGGTTATGAACAATATTGTGCAATCATGCAGTGGTCTGGGAAAACTGGGCTTAATTCATGTGCTTTAAGTGTCATCCCAGATTAGCCTGTGCAGTCTGCACAGGCTAATCAGGGACAAAACTTTCCTTTTAAACTGGATTTTTGTAAAGAAGGGACTTCCCTTCAACAAAAAATGCCCAAAAACCGGAAAGTGTTGTGCTTGATATGACTTTGCAGACTGCACAGGCTAATCTGGGATGGCACTTTACGTAAATACATTTACCACAGTTTTCCTAAACTGGCTCAAATAAACAAACATGGCACCTGGTTCCTGTAGTATCTGCCAGGTCTGTAAGTCCTCTGTTTCTGTGAGTCTTCGGCCTCCATGGCCTCTCCATCATCATCATCGAGGTCGTCCGAGTCCTGCCAGTCATCCTCCAGCAGGCGCCGTGCATGGTTCGCAAAGTCAAACCTCCGACTGAAAATATTTGAGCCTCCCTTAAGGAAAATGTCGTCTAATGCATGTGCATACAGTTTGGGCACTGATTAGACTGCAGTCTGCACAGGCTTATCAGGGAAGACCTATTCTGCTTTTTTTGGTATTTTTGAGTTTTAAAGAAGTCTCTTCTTCACAAAAATCAAGTGTAGGACGAATGTGTCGTCACTGATTAGCCTGTGCACACTACACAGGCTAATCTGGGACAAAACTTTATGCACATGGATAAATTACACCCCTTTTTTTTTTAGTTTTTTGCTACATTTACCAACTACTTCTTTGCCTGAGTGAACATTGCTGTTCAAAGCCTTTTATCAGTGCAATATGCACATTCTCAAATATTCCAAATACTAAGAATATATTGCTTTTCATATACATAACCTGAAAAAATGCATGCATTCTTCATACTTCTTTACATGAATCAGGATTTGTTGGCACTTTCAAACAATTCCATTATGTTGGCATGGTCTAGATATAGTAGATATGATGTCAGCCTTGCGACCAGGAGGTTGAGGGTTCGATCTCCACTGTTGGAGCATTCACACTCCAAGTACTGGTTCATCCCAGGAAACAGACTTAAGAGTGTTTTCATAAGCATTAGACTTTTGATGAAATCGAGCTGAAATAAATAGGTTTAAATTAAACAATTCCATACCTTTTCTGTTGATCAAGTATGTTTTTCCTTCGAGATTCCTGGTCTGAGTTGCTGGCTTTCTTCTTGTACTCTGCAAACCTGGGGTGGGGAGCATCGGTACTGTTGGGCTCTGTGCTCACAGAGAAACTGGTAGCAAGGCTCTCTGTTAGGGCATCCATTGTTCTGGTAAGCAAAATGAATGTTTGTATAAGTTCTTTCTTGGAAAACTGGAATTAATGCATGTGCGTATAGTATTGTAAGCCGAGCGGTATCGATGATGTTGCATTTTATTTATTCAGAACTCAAACGCATTAAAAAGAAGTCAGGATGGTTTCTGTAACTATTTATTTATTAGGGCAGAAGCTTAACGTTTGCCATATAAACAGTACTATGAGTGGTTAATTAAACAACAAGTATGATATTAACTATTTGAACAGCAGTTCAGATTAAATAAAGCGATGAAATCAGTCGTCACTCTTTATAGTTATTCTAAATAGTATTTAATGCAGATGCAAAATGTCAGTTAGAACTAGTCAGAACTATGACGTACAGATGTAGATTAAACGTAGGTAAGTGAGTCGTATATGTTAGTGTTTACCTTTGTTGGCTTTTGACATCTTAAATGGGTTGTTAAGTAATGAGCGACTATTCTGGGTCAAGTCACTACTGACTAGTGAGTTACGACTGACTCCATCATCAACCACAGCTCTATTTATAAGCAGTTGCTGAGGCTGGGCGTTGCTGGCGACCAATCAGAGCCAGACTTTCATGAAAGTATTTAACTATGTAAAACGGTTTAAGCAACATTAACAACATTTGCATTAACAGCATTGCAAGTCTAACAAGAAAGCATTACATCAATAAAAAGCTCAGAAAATATTATGCATAACTATACAATGCTTTCATTACATTTCTCAATCATAATAATAATATTTCATCTAACACATAGTGAAAGCAATGCGAAAGCATTGCGCGAAAATACTTGAAATAGTTCCCCACCAGCATTAATATCTGACAGGACTACTAACTGTATAAGTAACATTGTAACAATAAAACAGTTAACAGGTCATAATACTACACATAAACATTGGGAAAACACATTTCTTCGATAAGATATAACTTATTCGCGTAGAATTAACTTGCTATGTCATAACCTTCGACATTGCAAATGGCGGACATTTTGGAACATTTAACCCGCGTTCGATTCAATGCTGGCGATTCAAATTACAAGTAATGGATATTCAATAATGGAGAAAGCATTAACTGGATTTAACAAACATTTGATAATGGTTGTTAAACCAGATAACAACAAGGAAAATTTGGATTATTAAAGTTAAACAGGTAAGGCATTCTTAAGTGTACATATTTCGGACGTGTATAGTATTCGGATACAGGGTGTTACACTTCCCCCACCTTAAAGACATAAACTTCTCCTGAAGTTTGAAGTAAAAATTTAAACTTACAGATATATACAAATTTGAAATGAAAGAATAACAATTACTGAACAATTAACACATTAATAACAATGCATAAATAACACTACATTTCTGTTTCAGGTACAATCAAGTCTTCTCAGTACTTTGATTTCAGACACAGTTTATGAAGCTCACCCTAGTTTGCAGACTCAAGAACAATTATGCAAGAACTAGTATCACGTAAATGTATTTGTTTTACCCAATTAAAGGTTACGTTCTTTAACAAAAAAAAAAAAAAGTCAATAAAAGTTATTTATTGAAAACAGAATATCTCAAAATATTATTTTAAAACACTTAATTACACATAAACATTTAATCAATTACCATTCTTACAATATAGTATGAGCTCATACTTTAAACTCACACACAATAATGTCTATGCAAATAATTAATCAATTTTGAAATGTCAGTTCGCGAGGCATCAGCAAACTGGCACATGGCATCAGAGATCACAGGCAGGATTGGAACGAAACGTCAGAAGGCAGGAACAGAGCATCAGGACAGCAACAGGGCATCAGGGTCTTTGGCAGGGCGTCGGTTAACTGTCAGGGCAGCAAGGCAACAGGACATCGGAATCAGGGCAGCAAGGTAGCAGGACATCAAAATCAGGGCAGCAAGGTAACAGGACATCGGAATCAGGGCAGCAAGGTAACAGGACATCGGAATCAGGGCAGCAAGGCAACAGGACATCAAAATCAGGGCAGCAAGGTAACAGGACATCGGAATCAGGGCAGCAAGGTAGCAGGACATCGGAATCAGGGCAGCAAGGCAACAGGACATCAAAATCAGGGCAGCAAGGTAACAGGACATCGGAATCAGGGCAGCAAGGTAGCAGGACATCGGAATCAGGGCAGCAAGGCAACAGGACATCAAAATCAGGGCAGCAAGGTAACAGGACATCGGAATCAGGGCAGCAAGGTAGCAGGACATCGGAATCAGGGCAGCAAGGTAACAGGACATCGGAATCAGGGCAGCAAGGTAACAGGACATCGGAATCAGGGCAGCAAGGTAGCAGGACATCGGAATCAGGGCAGCAAGGTAACATAATGGTTTTATTCAGACGTTAGCCTCAATGGGACGGCAGCAAACTTCACCATGTCCACAGGACTTAAAGGTTGAAGACATTCAAGAAACTGCTTCTGGAATTCCTTTGGGAAGGTACTTATCCCAAGAGCAATGTCCCGAACTGTTTTGAAGTTGAAGAAAATCATTTGTGTGTCCTTGTTTGGAGGAATCATGGCTCCAGTCAGTGAAAGATAGCTGTATTTATACAAAAGGACTTGGCGCTGGATCGGGTGAATTCCGCTTGCCATTTCCAGCGCACCAGCAGCATACTCAGTGAGGACACCCTTTTCTTCTGGTGAAAATGATGTCCAATTCTTTGGTGGCCACGATAGACAGGGGGTCAGATGAATGCTTTCATCAGGGACCAGACTCCATTCTCTGGGTGCTGGAGGGAGGACTGGCATATTTCCAGTAGACAAGAGGCTTCGAGCCATTTGTTGCAGGTCGTTATTTTTAGGAGTGGGGATGTAGATGGGGGCTGAAGGAGAGGAAGGAACAGTTGGTGGTGCGAAGCGGACTCTTGCTTGTACGGGCCTGAAGGATGTCATCGTTGTAGGATGATAACTTGGCGTTGCACATGATGATGGGACGTAGAGTAAGGGAGTACTGCAGTCTGGAGGTGGACTGTAAAACAACGGAGATACTTGGGGAATGGTCGCAGCAGCAGTTGTACTGGAGTCTGTTGTAGTTGTGTGAGTGCTGGAGGCTGCATGGACATTTGTTGAAGGGGTAGTATTCTCAAGGTCGATTGGTGAAGGAGATCCTAGAGAACAAGGTGATGGTGTTTTCAGATCATGCAAGGATGATGTTGATGATTGACTACGATCTGAAACAGGTGAGACAGGTTGCGGAATAGGGGTGATGGATGGGGTCTTCGATGGATGTGTAGGTGGGTGAGAAGGCGGCAGTGGACTGGCACAAATCTTCTTGGCTATGTGGGTTGTATGGATTGGGAGGGACCTCTTCAATGTGTAGGGCATCTGACGGACTGTGGTTAGATCATTTGCGTCGATGGCAAGCAGTTTGGAGATGTGTTTCCGTGCTTCGTCATCAGGACACAATTCAAACTTTGCAGCAGGTGGGGCGATAAACATTTCTACGGTTGTAGCGGAGAGGGTCACAATTCTCCCTATCACCTCGGGTCTACTACGAGCCTGCTGAAGCAGCCTGACCTGATAGAGGTGGGTTTCCGACGAAACGAAAATCTTGACGGCCCCATTCGAAATGTCGATAGATTTCAAGATGAGGGGGAAGGACAGTGGTAAAGTGGTGGACGAAGGAGTCTTGGAGTGGTCAGTGGTTTTCTGAGATGAAGAGGCGATCACTGATGATGATGAAATCTGGGGACTGGTGGAGGTGGACTTGGCAAGCTGCCAACCTGTCATCCAATGTGAGGCCCCAGGGGTGCGACCAGTGCACCACTGGGCAACACTCTTCATGGCGAACTGGGCTTCTAGGGACGTGAATACAGACACAGCAACAAAAAGTTCCATGTACTGTGCTGGCACCTTGGAGAAGTAGAAACAGTTGGCTGCTGTCAGGGTTCGTGGGGGCAAGGAGTGGTAGACTTCAAGATGCTGATGTTGGGTATGCCTGCTGAGATCCGCGGGATAACGGAAGAGATGCTCAGCCTTAATGCACCATGGACACAGCAATTCGCAGGACTGGTGCGCTTTGATGGTGTGGTGCACCACATCCCGGTGACAAGTAAATATTTCGTAGCAGTAACTACATTTGTGGATGGTCTTGCCTGCAATATACAAAACATTCAAGGTTTCTAATATGGTGTTGCCTGTAGTGTGATATATGATACCAACATAACATTGTTATATATTTATATGTAAATAATAGACTACCAAATTTTAATCCTAAATTGTTTGTATTAAACAAAAACAACTGAATCCATCGCCATTAAATATGAATGCTGTTATGTACAACTATCCCTGTTTTAAAATCTTTCCTAGCTTTATTGTATCCATCCAGAGGACTCTTTCCTTATAATAAAAAAAATCTGTTCTTAAACCCCAGATCTTGTATTAACATTGTTTTCTATCTATTGTTGATTCCAGGAAATAAAACGCATTGCGGACCTCACGTCTACGCAATCTCATTGCAAAAATGAAAAGCCTCGTACAAAACTTAAGACAAATCTCCTGTGGTTGATCAGGCCACTGAATTGTCGTCCGGACTATCAGGTAACTTTACACAAGCATAAAAAAATTATTCTCCTACAGGAATCAACAACACACAATATTCAATGAAAATACATTAGAGTTTAGATCGACTCATCTCTAACAACTTTAAAGAGTTCCTGGATATAAGGATATGTTGTATGCATCTATGATGAACATCAGTCATTTGTAAACATGGATTATGGATTAAATATTGTGGTTTAAAACTGTTAAAGAGGCCTGATTGTGCTAATAAATAATATTATAATAATTCTTGGTTGTCATGTGAACATCTATTGTGTTTTTCTTTGGTCAATTAACCAACTTGGTAGGTTTGTGCACTTGTATGCCGTTAGACGGTCAATGTGAATTGACTTAATTGGTCCGCTGGCAGAAGACTTGATTAGATAAACGAGGTCATCTATCCTTTTGACTATCATGTATGGGCCCTTCCAATTAGCTCCCAGTTTAGTACAGACTCCAGGTTTCCGAGAGGTGTCATGAACCCATACAGCATCACCTGTTTTGAAAGCTCTACTCTTGGCTGTAAGGTCATAATGGCGTTTCCGATACTCTTGTTTCTGTTTCAGGCTGACCCGAGCAAGCGAGTGGATTTCTTCAAGCTGCTCACGAAGCTCTTTCACGTAGTCATCTGTGGCCTCCAAGTCAGTGTTGCCCGAGTCTTGCGGTGGAAGACCGATGAATGCCTGAACAGGTAATACGACATCCCTTCCATAAACCATTTTGTTTGGGGTTTGACCAGTTGTTTTATGGGTACTTGATCTGTAAGCCATCATAACTTGAGGCAAATACTCATCCCATAGTTTTTGATTTGTTTGACAATACATGCTAAGCATGGTCCCTAGTGTGCGATTGAATCTTTCCACTGAAGCATTTGACTGTGGATGCATAGGAGTTGAAAAAGTGTGATGCATTTGAAGTAACTTGCACATTTCTGCAAATAATTTGGACACAAAGTTTGTGCCTCTGTCTGTGTGAATTTGTAATGGGACACCAAATCTGCTGACAAAATTATTCACAAACGTTTTTGCTACTGTTTCAGCAAGCTGATCCGGGATGGCTATGGCCTCTGTCCAATGAGTGAACAAATCAGAGATCACTAGAACATACGTGTTGCCTTTTTCGCTGTGAGGCAGAGGACCTAGAATGTCAAGAGCGACTCTTTCTAGAGGGGCGAGGACAGGCTGAGAACCAAGTGGAGCCTTCTTTGGCTTAGGTGGTTTTCGGGCGCCACAGCTGTGACATTGACTGCTATATTTTTCCACATCGGTAGTCATACCAGGCCAATAAAAAGTCTGGCGGAGTTTATCAAGCATCTTGTCAGTACCCAAATGTGCTGAGGAAGGAATGTCGTGCATGTACCTCATCAACTCCTGGCGCCTTATTGCAGGTACAATGACCTGGCGTGAAGATTTGTTCTTCTCAAACCAAGAACGCATTAGACATCCATCAGTGATAGAAAGCCGGTCCCACATTCGCCAGAGACTTTTGACACACTCACTCTGAGTTGAGATTTGTTGCCAAGAAGGGCGGATAGATGACCTTTCTAGTGACTGTATTATGAAGAGCAGCGAAGGATCTAACTTTTGTTGTGAATTGATATCACCCAAGGACCACTGTTGAACTGGGTAGGATGTCTGTTTGAAGACAATCAATGGATCATTCTGACTTCTTGTGATCATTCGCACAGTGTCAGTGTTAACCACTGGAGATGTTTCTTCTCCACATGGCGTGTCGTCATTTATCAAGTTTTCATGTGTGAAAGTCTCCGTGATCCCTTGTTGTTTGGCACACCTACTGCATGGAGCTCGTGACAAGGCATCTGCATTCCTATGTTGTGTCCCGGGCCGATGTACAACAGTGAAATCGTATGTTCCCAAGATCTGTAACCATCTGGCGACCTGACCTGTTGGCTGTTTTAGGTTGCGCATCCAAGACACAGCTGCATTGTCAGTCCTTACAAGAACAGACTGCCCATAGAGAAAATGATGAAAGGCGTTGAAGGCGTTTAATACAGCAAGAAGTTCTTTTCGAGTCACACAGTACTGTTGCTCATGTATGTTGAGGCTTTTGCTGTGATAGGCAATCACAACCTCCTTGTCATTTTGCAGTTGTGACAAGACAGCACCCGTTGCAAAGTCACTTGCGTCAGTGTCGAGGACAAACGGGGCGTCATGGACTGGATATCCGAGAATGGGTGATGTCGTCAGTGAGGTTTTGAGGTGCTGAAAAGCACGCTCGCATTCCTCAGTCCAATGAAAAGCAGTACCCTTGTCAGATATTTTATGCAGGGGCTTTGCAATTTGTGCAAAACCAGACACAAATCGACGGTAGTATGAGCATAGTCCAAGAAAAGATTTGACCTCCTTGACATTTCTTGGAGTTGACCAATCTCTCACAGCTGATATCTTTGCTGGATCGGTGGCAACACCTTCTTCCGAAACTAAGTGCCCAAGAAATTTAACTTGCTTCTGAAAAAAGATACATTTTGAGGGTTTACATTTCAAGCCTGCATTTTTGAGCCGTTGAAAGATTTTTTCCAGTCGCTCAAGGCCCTGATGGACTGACTTGGATGGGACAATGATATCGTCCATATACAATAAGCATTCAACCCATTGCAAACCCCTCAGAACATTTTCCATGAGGCGCTCAAAAGTAGCCGGGGCATTTACCAGACCAAACGACATTAATGTAAATTGATACAATCCCATTGTGGTTGTGAAAGCAGTTTTCTCTTTATCTTTCTCATCCATAGCCACCTGCCAATATCATGAGTTAAGATCTAATGAGGAGAAGAAACGAGAACCAGAGAGGGCATCAATGCAGTCGTCAACACGAGGTAGAGGATAGGCATCCTTTATGGTGACTTCATTGAGTTTGCGATAGTCAACACAGAACCTACAACTGCCATCTTTCTTTGTGACCAATACGATAGGCGATGCCCATGGGCTAGAGGATTGTTCAATGACGCCTCTGTCAAGCATTGTCTCAATTTCTTGTTTTTCTATGGCCCTCTTGCCAAAAGGAAGACGCCTAGGTGGTTGTCTGATTGGGACGGCATCACCTGTGTTAATTCTATGCTTGACCAGATTAGTGAGGCCAATATCCTCTGATGACTGAGAAAATACGTTTTGATATTTACACAGAAGATCAACAAATTCGGATTTTTCCTGATCATTTAAGTGCTGAGAGCTCCTCTCATAGAGGTCAACAAGATGGTCTGGCAAAAATTCTTCATTATGTTGTTCTTGGACACAGGCAACCCTCTCAATAGGCTGCATAGGAGGTTCAAAATAAGACTCACATGTCCCCAGGTTTGTATTTTTATACAGTCTGACAGATGAATGGCCATAGTTAAGTACAGTCATTACTGGATCAGAAGAGATGCTCACAACACCACCCATCAAGCTTATCTCTTTTGTAGCCATCAAATGAAAAGATGGTTCAACCAAACCAAGCTCGGATAAATGCTCTTTTTGTGGAATTTTAATAGGAACCATCATCGTGCTGTTCGCAGGAATCTCAACTGTTTGCTGTAATTCCACTCTACAGATATGCAAAGCCTGACCACCAGTCCACAATGGTACTACATCACCACCCATCATGAGACATGAACGTTTGTAGTTGATGCTATCAACATTAGCCCTCAGAAAATCTTGACCTAATATCCCATCAGCCTCTATGTCACAGACCACAAATGACACATCAAAACACTCGTTTCCTATAGGAACTAATAGATCAACATTTCCAACAACTCTCATGGCCTCACCGTTTACTGTCTTAAGCTCGTTTAATTGGGGACGGACGTGAAAAATGTTCTTAGGATCAAATTTCTTTAAGCTTTTCTCAGACAAGAGAGAAGTTGTAGCACCACAATCTATTAAAAAGTTGATTTCCACCGACCCAACATGAGTCGTCAGGTAAAATCCGTTGTCAAGTTTGTTGAATTGAAATCCCGATCTTGCAGTGTGCACATCATCGGAAGGAATATTATCTTTAGGCCGTCGAAATGACTTCGTCGACTCCTGGCCCATGGAGCCGACGGCAACTAGTTTTCCTGGTCGTTGGGAGTGGCATTCCTTGTGTAAGTGTGGGTATCAATGGTGTTGGTGCTCGGGACGTTGGAGTCTTGTCGGTCTTCATTGCGCGAACGATTTGCATGTAGCAGTCGCTCATTCACGTATTCTTGTGGCGGTTGGGCATTCTGTTGCCGTCCGTGTTGATGAACATGCGGATATGGACCCCCGTAGTGCGATCGGTTGGTGTTATATGACATGTTCATATGATTGTTCTGTGGTCTAGACTGCGGCTGTGGTCGACCAGATGGGTGTCTAAAATGTGGGCTTTGGCATCTTGTGTGATTCATGTTTTGTGGGCACGATTTCCAGAAGTGTTCAGTAGAATTGCACCCATAACACTTCTTTGGTACTGATTGTGGAGAGTTGCGGGACTCGAGGTTGCTAAGTCTATCGGTTATTTGTTTTAACGCCGATTCGACACTAGTGTCAACATTGCATGCCCTAATATTAGTTGTTGACGTTCCGAGGATGGACTCGTAGCGCTCAATGACGGCTACGGCCTCAATTATGTTAGTGCAGTTACGGTCAATGCATCTGCATTTCATGTCATTGGGGATCAGCTTGTACAGTTGGTGTAACGCTAACTGCTCTTGTGAGCGGTGATCAAATTCACTGTATGCTTTTTGTGCGAGCTGACGTATATCATGTGCTAGCGACGAAATGCTCTCGTCCTTCACACGCCTGCGTTCCTCGAATTTTGTTAACCACATATATTGATGTTTTCCTGCGGTGCCAAATCTATTGTTAAGTCGTGAAGACAATATGCGGTAATCGCGGCGTTCCTGTTCTGGGAGAGACATGTAGTACGTTCTGGCAGTGCCACGTAAACTGGAGGAAAGCATCAACACTTTAGTTCGCATGTCCCACCCACTCAATTCAGCGCAGTCCTCAAAGTGTGACACGTAAGACTCAAAGGGGCCAGAGCCTTCGTAAGTGTCTGGTTTAACGTGCATGTGGTGTGGTGATGACATGTAGGCGTGTGGAACATTGTCGCCGTGCCCAAATCGTCTATCATTTTGATATGTGACGGGAGTGTCTCTGGTATAGGGGGCGTTCTGTTGCGCTGCGGGCCTGTTGTTATTTGACGCGTCGCGGGTCTCTACACTTCCGGTATACGGAGTGCTTTCATGCACGATGCCCGTGATTATTGGTTGATCACCCCTGCATTCACGTCGAAATATCGGTCTACATTCATTAATATCATTTTCCCTTAGTAAAGACTCCTCGTGTGCGGACCCATGTGTGCGTTGAATATCAAAAGATATATCGGGATCTGGCGAAGAGGCCATGATAAAAAATTGTATTGTGTCTTGAGAGACCAGAAGGTTATTAATCTTATTGTCAATAAACTATTATTTAATTACTGTTGTTCACTTATTATATGACAGTGAAAAAAAAAGCAAGGTGTGAGCCGTGGACAGATGCTAAAAATCTATCCGTATCCCACTTCTGACACCAAAATTGTAAGCCGAGCGGTATCGATGATGTTGCATTTTATTTATTCAGAACTCAAACGCATTAAAAAGAAGTCAGGATGGTTTCTGTAACTATTTATTTATTAGGGCAGAAGCTTAACGTTTGCCATATAAACAGTACTATGAGTGGTTAATTAAACAACAAGTATGATATTAACTATTTGAACAGCAGTTCAGATTAAATAAAGCGATGAAATCAGTCGTCACTCTTTATAGTTATTCTAAATAGTATTTAATGCAGATGCAAAATGTCAGTTAGAACTAGTCAGAACTATGACGTACAGATGTAGATTAAACGTAGGTAAGTGAGTCGTATATGTTAGTGTTTACCTTTGTTGGCTTTTGACATCTTAAATGGGTTGTTAAGTAATGAGCGACTATTCTGGGTCAAGTCACTACTGACTAGTGAGTTACGACTGACTCCATCATCAACCACAGCTCTATTTATAAGCAGTTGCTGAGGCTGGGCGTTGCTGGCGACCAATCAGAGCCAGACTTTCATGAAAGTATTTAACTATGTAAAACGGTTTAAGCAACATTAACAACATTTGCATTAACAGCATTGCAAGTCTAACAAGAAAGCATTACATCAATAAAAAGCTCAGAAAATATTATGCATAACTATACAATGCTTTCATTACATTTCTCAATCATAATAATAATATTTCATCTAACACATAGTGAAAGCAATGCGAAAGCATTGCGCGAAAATACTTGAAATAGTTCCCCACCAGCATTAATATCTGACAGGACTACTAACTGTATAAGTAACATTGTAACAATAAAACAGTTAACAGGTCATAATACTACACATAAACATTGGGAAAACACATTTCTTCGATAAGATATAACTTATTCGCGTAGAATTAACTTGCTATGTCATAACCTTCGACATTGCAAATGGCGGACATTTTGGAACATTTAACCCGCGTTCGATTCAATGCTGGCGATTCAAATTACAAGTAATGGATATTCAATAATGGAGAAAGCATTAACTGGATTTAACAAACATTTGATAATGGTTGTTAAACCAGATAACAACAAGGAAAATTTGGATTATTAAAGTTAAACAGGTAAGGCATTCTTAAGTGTACATATTTCGGACGTGTATAGTATTCGGATACAGGGTATTACAGTATTGTCCCAGATCAGCCAGCACAGACAGTCTGCACAGGCATATCAGGGATGACACTTTTCGCTTAAACTTGATTTTTGTTGAAAAGAGGCTTCCTTTAAACAAACAATTTCGTAAAAGCAGAAAGTGTCGTCCCTGATTAGCCTGTGCAGACTGTCTGAACAGGCAAATCTGGGACGATATTTTATGCACATGCATTATTCCCACTTTTTAAAGAAACAAGAGGGAGCAATGATTGCCATAATGCTTTACATTTGTGAAAAATATTTTAAATCCATCCATACATGTCAAAGTTATGGCAGAGACAGGAATTGTCAATCTGCTTTACAGCCAATGTAACCTTTGATCTCTAAGTGTAACTGTTACCCTTTACTACTCCTATAAATATGAGATGGCTTTACATCAATGGTAATTGGTAGATTACCTCTAATTATTTGGACTAATCTTATACTTGACAAGACGTGTAAATTTACATCCTACATGTCCTATGATGGTTTGTATTTATGCAAAGTTTTTTTTCAAAATCAATCAATATGTAGCAAAAGTATGGCTCAGACTGGAAAGATAGCTAGACTGGCAGTCAGGCAGATTGGCAGTGCCACTGCTATATGACAGTGTTTTGTCAAATATATATTTTTTTCAGATTGGGAATTTGAAGAAAAAAGAGATGTGTTCGTCAGAAACACAATGCCCCCTATTGCGCCGCTTTGAAATAAATAAATAAAAATGTTGTCTTTTTACCTTTGACCTTGAAGGATGACCTTGACCTTGAACTTCCACCACTCAAAATGTGCAGCTTCATGAGAACGCCGCTTTGAATTTTATTTTATTTTGACCTTGAAGGATAACCTTGACCTTGAACTTCCACCACTCAAAATGTGCAGCTTCATGAGATACACATGCATGCCAAATATCAAGTTTCTATCTTCAATAATACAAAAGTTATGGCCAACGTTAGTTGTTTTTTTTCGGACGGACGGACATACACACATACTGATGGACAGTTCAACTGCTATATGCCACACTACCGGGGGCATAAAAAAACACCGATCTGAAACATGTGCCTCTAACACTGTACTTAAGGAAAATATTTATTTTACAGGTTTGTCTTTTGTGATAAACTCTTGTCCAAGTTTAGCTTTGCTATAACTTAAAATTGGTTCTAACACCCAATATTTTACTTTGACTGGTCCAAAATGGTTACCCCATTTGGTGTCTAGTTTAAGTTGTGATCATTCAACCAACATTTGCCCACTGGTTCCAGTATCGTGTTCACATTTACATTCGCAAGCATGAAAGTTCGAGCGACAAAGCTAAAAGACTTATATTTTTAACAGAACAGACTCAGACATCCAAGTGTGCAGAAAATTTACCCATCGACATTAGTGTTTTGTAACCTATAATAAGTTCTCCACCCACATGTCGCACAACGTGTTTTCTAAACAAATATACGTTCAATTAAACTCCTATTAACTGTCAACTGCTTTGTTTTCAAACTTATGTGATTTTATATCGCATGTGTACATTCTCGAACGCATTTGCATAAATTTCTTTAACAGACAAACTTAAATAAGTAATTGATTATAATTTACCAAAATCATTCGGCAGAACTTTGTTTTATACGTGCACGTGATCCGGATGTGTGTTCCGTGTTCCGGCAAAGTTTTAATGAAAATCGGGTACCAATAATAATCGGCTAAACGAGACGTGCTTGATTGTGTACATGTCATTCGGCTAAAAACTGTAAACATGGGAGGACCATTGCGTTTTGACGGAAAAGTTGTTCTTGTCACAGGGGCTGGACAAGGTATATATTGTTGAACAATTAATTTTATAATATCAACCAAGCTTTGACTTCCAAATAACTTAACTGTAAACATGACTTCAACATTTTGAAAAGGTCATAATTTAGTATGAGATGTATTTATGTATTTTCTATAACAAGATCTATATAATAAAATTATAAGAATCAACTATAGTCTCACATCAGAATTTATAATGAAATGCATTGAAATTTACAGTTTCAGTGTGTGTATTTTTATTCAAAATGATATGCATTCATTAGACAGTTGAGCTTGTGGTTTGCAGCCATGGTAGTATTGCAAAGTTCAAGGATCATTGTGTATCATTATAATGTCACATAGTAGAATTAGGTCATAATGTTCTCTTGTTGCAAGCCTGTAGTTAAGGATGACTGCTTTTTACCAAGCATTGTCTGCATCGGGGCTCCTAGTCAGCTGTGGAAGACATTTAACAAGAGGTAGATGTGTCAAACACCCTTAATGTATATTACCAGAGTTTTAACTTTTAAGCTCAGCTAGGGTAGTAGTTGGTACACAGGGTGGCACTTGTCAAGTAGTTGACCAGGTTTCATATCCCAATCCTAGCCCCAGTTTGGCGGTCACCGTACCGGAAAAGAAGTGATTTCCCCAGGGCACTCACGTCTTAACTGGTTCCCCGTTGAATATAACCATCGACTCTGTTGACTATAATATAGAGTATGCGATAGATAAGGGGAGGTAACCAATCTAACTCACGTCCTCCCTCACAACACAAGACAACAACAAGATTTGATGCATTTAAATAAATATATAAAGCTTAGAATTGGTGCTATAATTAAAGGGCATATTTACCTACTTACATGTCTGCATAAAAAGCTGAGCTCCTTAAATTAAGTGTCAAGTTTTGTAATTGATGTTATCCTTGAAAGATTTTCAGTATTTAATCAATGCTTCTCAGTTATCAGAAAAGGATTTTAAGTACCGGTATTGGCCTTTGCTGTATGTCAATATCAGCTCATAATGTAACTGTGATTGTTTCTGTCAGGTTTAGGCCGCCAGTATGCTCTACAGTTTGCAGAGAGAGGGGCAGCTGTGGTAGGTGAGTGTGAACCATAGAAGAACGTTATTGCTACATGTGTCATTTGCAAATATTATTAACATTTGTTACTTGATCATAATTATACTGAGCAAAAAATAAATAAAAATAAAATAAAAACAAAAATTCAATGCCAAGTGTACAGTACTAACTATGAAAATTAAATGATAAATATTTAAATTATTTTACTTACTAAGCAGATATTAAACAGAAAAAAATAAGTAAGTATCACTACCACAATCATTTGTTTCAGTTTACAATTAAACCTATGTGTGTATCTATTCAGTCTCGTGTGCAAGTTCTGAAAACAAAACAGAGGTTATAACTTTCAGTTTGTTTAGGGCAGGGAGTCATTAAGATAATAATTGTTTTCCCAGTAAATGACCTTGGAGGAAGCTTCAAAGGAGAAGGTCAAAGCACACGAGCCGCTGACACCGTTGTAGAGGAGATTCGGGCCAAAGGTGGCAAAGCAGTTGCTAATTATGGTCAGTATAGTTCTCTACAAAAAAATGTTGAACCAGCTATTTTATATGGTTGTTATCAAAAGGAGCTTTGTCCTGGGAAAACTGGGCTTAATGCATGTGTGTTAAGTGTTGTCCCAGATTAGCCTGTGCATACAGGGACTACACTTTCTGCTTTTAAGGTATTTTTTAGTTTAAAGGAAGTTTTTACTTGGCGAAAATCCAGTTAAGATGTAAAGTGTCCTCCAAGATACAGCGTTGTCTGACTGCACAGGCTCATCTGGAACTACATTACCCACATGCATTTAGCCCAGTTTTCCCAGAACAAGGCTCAAATACTATTGAACTAGCTTATTCAAAAGGTTGCATTGTTATCATGAAAGAAACCAGTAATAATTTGCAACTTTTCCCGATTTGTTTAAACAAATGAACATTTTGAAAGCAAATAAATATAAAAAAGTGAATTCCAATATTATGTCTCATGCTGAAGTAGTTTCTTGGGGTTTCACCATTTGTGACGTGTCTCTATGGTAACAAGAATGCACTGTTTTCTGTACGTCAGCATTTTCCTGCAAATTGGTATTTTATTGTGCATGTTTTCAGATTCTGTAGAGTTTGGAGAGAAACTTGTTGAGACTGCTATTAAGGAGTTTGGAAGAATAGGTGAGAATATTTAAAAGACTTCTTTTTATAATTCATTAAAAACCTTAAATTTAAAGGAGCTGCCTTCTTTCCACATAGGCAGATGTACACCTGATGACAACACATACTTTTTTTAACAGTACATGTTATCTTTTAAAAACTACAAAAACTAAAGGTAAAAACATATTTAAAAAAAAAACTTTAAAAAGTGACGATCCAGTTGAAAGGTGTTATGCAGCAATTGAATTAACCCTTTCCCACTGAGAAGCAAGTATTATGCTGTGTGCTGCTCGTCAGTATCTAAGTGGTGAAAATGAAGCCTTTTAAACTTTTAAACTTGAATCTAGTATTTAAGGTATTCAATTATATTTAGCTTTCTAATGCACTTTAAATGCGTCACAATACCTATTTAAGTGGTAAAGGTTTGAGATGGTGGTTGATGTATAATAATTGCAAACTTTGTGATTAACAATGCTGGTATACTAAGTGGCATTGGTGTCTAATGTTTTTAGATATTGTGATTAACAATGCTGGGATACTGAGAGACAAGTCGTTTGCCCGCATCAGTGATCTTGACTGGGGTTTGTACATGCTTATTCACATTGTATAGGGTTGTTATGTTTGTTTTTAATGAATAACATAAACTTAAACATTACTGCCTAATTTGGATTGTAATACATGTACACAAAAGTCATGTACTTGAGTAAGTATTTTAGTTTACTTTCAAATCCAGTTTATATTTACTTGGCCTTTGCTGTTCACAATACATTTACTTTTTAAGTAAACAAACCAGAGATTTATTATTATTTTTAAGTAGCTTTCCAGTAATGTTTAGCTTATATTCACTAAATAATTCATAGGAATTCTTTATTATTATAACACTAACCAACACTGAGCACAATTTAATATCTGTTTTTTTACATAAGGCCTTTAAAATCAATGTGACCAATGTAATTCTATTTGGGCAATGCATGACATGTATTTTGCAAAACATTGTAGACTTGATTCACAAGGTACACCTTCGTGGCTCTTTCTCTGTCAGCCGCGCAGCATGGCCCCATATGAGAAAGAACAACTTTGGAAGGTATATCTTATTTAGGGATTATCATTATACTTATTTTTGACAAGCTTTTGGAAAACTGGGCTAAATGCATGTGCATAAAGTGTCATACCAGATAAGCCTGTGCAGTCCAAACAGTCTAATTAGGGATGAAACTTTTCGCCTCAACTGGATTACTGTTTAAAAGTAAATACCATTTGACAAAAGTTACCATGGAAAAGGAAAGCGTTGTCCCTGATTAGCCTGTGCAGACTGCACAGGCTTATTTGCATTGACACTTTACACACATGCATTAAACTCAGTTTTCCCAGAGCCTGGCTAATTTGTGTATTTTTTGGTGGTCAGATATCATTAGCATAGACAACCTGGCATAAAGTCCCGCTGTATTGTCTTTGCAAGTCTAGCTTGGGATCGTATTTAAAGTGTGTTAGATAAAGGTGAAGGCTACTGATACTGATAATAAAAAAAAGATGGTTTTCTTGTAAATGCTTTTAGTTTGGTTGGAGGTATTGCTCTGAAGCTTTGTGTTTAGGTTTTTAAAATGCAGGCCTGACATGGGACTTTAGTTTGAGCCTGTCCGATTAAGGTCATGGTAACTGTCACGAAAAATAGAAAGAATGGCTTCTGCTCAATAGCTTGACATTGCATGGAGATATTCTATTGAAATATTGTGTTTAGGTAGCTCATATTTATACCTTGCTTGCGATTCCATTTGGGACTGGGTTGGTTCAAGATTAATAGCTTGAGTTTGTATGCGGCTATTATTCTTGAATATGAACTCAAGTGAAGACAAAGCATAGGATTGCATTCGGGGCCAGTTGGATCGATGTCAAGAACACTGTAACTTGAATAAGAACAACTGCTTTTGCTGAATAACTTGAGTTTGAATGGAGGTATTGGGTTACAATTTTGAATGTTTTTAGCTTATATCTCAGCATGCTTCTTATTGAATAATTACAGAAATCAATATCTTATACATTGAAACCCAGTTTTTGTGGCATTGCAATATTTCATTATACATTTTTATGTTGGCATAGCTGTTTGGTTTGTGTAAGGTGGTGCTAGCATCAAACTTGGTTATTTCAGAATCATCATGACAACAAGTGTTGCTGGCATATTTGGAAACTTTGGCCAAGCCAACTACAGCGCAGGTAGAAGAGCTTGAATACAACATTGTTTTCACTTTAATGTGATTTTTGTGTGCTAAACTACTTACCCTTTGCCAAACATTTTGCTTACCATGCATATTAATGTTGAATTACAAGTATAATTCGATATGACATTATATAACTTAGCTGTACTCAATTTGTCATTAAAACAATAGACGGCTTCAGTTCATATTTATGATTGAAAGTAATTAAGAGAAAACACTTTGATTTTAAAACAAAATTATTTCATATAAATATCTTCTGTTGCAAGTTTTTCTTTGGTAACATTCAATTTGGAACATGAGCTGGCACTATAATGGTTTTTTTATGGTTTGTATACCAGGAGTTTTATAATCATTTGCCTAAGACAGGTTTACCAAGAACTATAGTGTACCTTAGGAAACTAGAATTTATTGTAGAATTATAAAACATTTAAAAACATTTTTGCACACAGATTATTTAAGTATATCAACCTTGCTGTGGGTAAAAACACTTAATGCATGTGTGTAAAGTGTCGTCACAGTTTAGCACAGTTCTGCACAGGTAAATCAGGGACAACACTTTCCATTAGACTCGATTTTCGTTTAGAAGAGACTTCCTTTTAACAGATAATTCCATAAAAGCAGAAAGCATTGTACCTGATTAGCCCCTTCCAAACAGCACAGGCTAAACCCGGAGGATACTTTACGCACACTCATTAACCCTGGTTTTCTCAGAGCGTGGCTCAATGTCAGTTTACTCTATCTTTACATGCAATATTGCAGCTAAGATGGGACTAGTTGGCCTTAGCAACACACTGTCCCTTGAGGGCAAGAAGTACAACATCACGTGTAACGCCATCGCCCCGACAGCTGGCTCCAGGCTGACAGAGACTGTCATGCCCCCTGGTAAGCTTGGATGGGTGGGGGATGGGGATTGGTGGGGCTTGCTGGCTGCTTTTCCCTTAAAAATGACACAGTGGAAATGCAGTGCGGAAGGGGGCCTGCTCCTTTCTGCATTATCTTCTTTCTTTAATTTCGTCATGTTCTAAGTCAAAATCTTCACCTTTTTTTCTTTTATTATCAAATATATAATTTGATATCAAACACCATAATAAACCCCTATGTACAACTTGTTAGTATGACACGCATCATTTCTAAGACCTATACACAAACAGCTGATGAACGGTTTCAAGCGGTGTGGAGACACGATTTGAAAATCAATAATTGTGGCGATACTGATTTGAAAGACAAACGCCTTGTGCTTTAATGGAAATTGTACATTTTGTTTGCATGGTTTTTCCTTTTAAAGTCGTGTAACATATGTATGAGATTGTCATGAAAAAATGTGATTTGGTATCCAGCCGTTTTTCAGAGCTGGTAGCGGCCCTCAAGCCAGAGTATGTGGCCCCCCTTGTACTATACCTGTGCCATGAGGGCACCCAGGATACTGGGGGACTGTTTGAAGTTGGGGCTGGATGGATAGCAAAATGTACGCAATGCAAGTTAAGGTTTTGTACGCATACATGCAAGCCTTGCTCTGGGAACACGGAGGTTTAATGCATGTGCGTAAAGTGTTGTCCTAGATTAGCCTATGCAGTATGCAAAGGTTTCAGAAAAATACAGTAAATGCCGAAAGTGTCGTCCCTTATTAGCCAGTGCAGACTACACAAGCTTATCTGGAACGACTCTTTTCCCACATGCATTAAACCCAGTTTTCCAAGAGAGATGCTTATTGGGATAATTATAATTTGAAGCTTTTGTCTTGTGCATCAGTAATTTGTCTTATTCAACTATTTTTTGTTTCAGTGCATAATGTGTTATTTTATTTTAATGCTCTCTAAACAGGGGATATCATTATTAGTCTGCTCCAATTATTTTTTGCTTATAATGTTAGTTATACATAGGAAATTTAAAAAAAGTAATTTCTCATTTCTGCACAAAACCTCAGTACCTAAGGTGTTTGATTCATTTACAGTGTACTTACAAGACGATCTTTCTCCTCATGTTGTCTAGTTGAATTGCTTCAATGAGATTTATTTATCTTTAATAAAAAATAGGAAAACTTTATTGCCAAGAAAGATTTCCTCATCTTATGAACCATTTTCAATGACATTTTAGGGAAGCTTAACTTTAAATGATCATGTTTCATAGTGTTGCCTTACATTATTTTTTTCATGCATAAAATCATTCCATGCAATATTTATTTTATTCGTAAGTGGTGGGCCTACCTGTTGATTTGTGATACATAAAATGTGCTCCTGTACAATTGTGTAAGTACTGGCTGGGAATAGATAGAGAGAGTGTAACATATGAGGCATGTGTTTGGAAAACAAGGTTAAATGCATGTGCGTAAAGTGTTGTCCCAGATTAGCTTGTGCAGTCAGAACAGTCTAAACTGGGACAACACTTTATGCACATGCATTAAGCCCTTATTTCCCAGAGCAAGCTAATATAATAATGGCTTATATTAATGGCTAGCTATGGTCATTCTGATGCTAGTGATGTGTGACTACCTACTTCCTATATTTAAAGGCCATTCTGATGCTAGTGCTGCGTGACTACCTATATTTTCACAATATTTCAGTACGCTGGCAGAGGACAATTGGTGCTGTATGCAGGACGTCCACCGTTCCCATGACTCCAGAGTCTGGTTGGTTGCTGTCTCTCTCTCTCCTATAATGTGATTCTCATTAGGAATTTACATTTGCTATTTTGCAAGCAATCTTTAAAAAGTGAATTGTTTATCATTGACTTTTTACACCTTGAATTTCAGCGACTGAACACACTTTTTTTACCAAACATAAGTTAATTTAAAGCATTCTTCTTACCTCACTTGAGAGGATTATTTGTGGTGAACATCAGTAGGCTGGTTGAAGGGCAACTTCAGTAGGCTGGTTGAAGGGCAATTTTTGTGCAGGACAATGTTGTCCACTCTCTTTTTCAAATATTTGAATTGGATCATCATGACACTCAGGGAATATGTCTGTGGCCATATCGCAGCCACGTTGCCTGAAGTTTTTCTAAGAAAATGCCCTTTAATATCACAGCCACGTTGCCTGAAGTTTTTCTAAGGAAATACCCTTTAACTATGCAAAATTGGCGCATTTTATCACCTGTGCTTAAATATTTTTTCTTGTATCATCATCAGACTTGATTGCATTGTTTCGCTGCATGATATCTCTGCAGGATTCTTCTAGCACTTTGGAAATATGGCCCATAATCACAAACACAATTAACCTTGTCCTCCCTCTATTAAACACTAAGGTCCTCCCTCTATTAAACACTAAGGTTAAAAGCTGATATTCATAAAAGTAAGTGATATTATTTATTGGCAGTCATGATATGCCAGTGTGATATGCTGGTATGCATTGCAACAAAATGTAAATTTGTCATGCAATATTTCTTATTGTTAAGATAATATATGAAGAAAAACCCTACATTTTGTCAAAGAAATACTCGCTTACTTGTATTGGTATGATATTGGACAACAGAAACCATAATTAAACTTCTCGATTGTTTTCATTGTTTACCAGTTTGAATGTGTCTATTATACTGAGTTTTCTCCTTTCCATGCCAGTCCGAGACCAGTGGGACAAGATCACAGATTTCTCGGAGGCCATTCACCCTGTGTCTGCAGCTGAGACAACCCACCACCTGATAGGGGTTCTGGGGGAGCTGGATGGGGGCACGGGAGGGGGAACTGGAGGGGGCAAACAGGCCTCCAGTAAACCCAGTCAGTCAGGGGGAGGGGTGGACGATGGCATCAACATTGTGAGTGAATAAGTTTGAACATAGGAGTCTGGATTTGGGAAAACCTGGCTTAACATGTGCACAGGCTAATCTGGGACTAAACTTTTACCTACATGCATTAAGTCCTGTTTACCCAGAGAAAGGCTCGTATATATTTAGCTTGATTGCATTGAAAGTCAAAAGCGTAGACAGTGAATTATTAAACATGTGTGATCATTAGACAAAGTAACTAAAGGTTTACGGAAATCTGAAAGAAAGTCAAATCACAGAGTCAAATACACTCAGGTAAGCAGAAGGAAAGTACATACAAGTATAAACATGAGTATAGGATAGGGTGAGATTAATCTTTCAGGTATTTATTTGATTATTATATATTATTTAACCAAAACAGAAAAACTGTTGTCTCCTATCTTATCAATTTTTATAGGTGAACTAAGGTCTGGATGAGCTTATGTCTAAGGTACAAAACAAGCTGGTGATTTTATGTGCAAGTTGTTGATATGATTGACAAAAGTTTTCCTTTGCCATTTAATTCGTACAGCAAGCTAATTTCCTTGTGATATTTTTTATAGACTCTTACTTATTTCACCAATGGCTGGTGATATATTGTAGGAAGCTGCCATGGCGGCCAAAATCAAGCCTACGCAGTATGTGTACACGCCGAAGGAAGCAATCCTGTATGCTCTCTCGGGTAGGCTGGATTTTAAAATAGAGCTTTTGACTGGGTTTCTTAAGGATTACTGTTATGCATATTCTAATTGTGGACAGTTTTGTTCTGTTTGTGTTTTAAGCCTGAAATTTCAGCAAAAAATCTTGGTTTATAAATCAGCTAAAACTTCGGAATCCGGATACATGTAGTGCCATCTATAATCTTGCTCTTCATTCATCAAGGGTGACACACGAAGCGATGCACAATATTTTGCGCGACACATGAAGCGACACACAATATTTTGCGCAATACATAAAGAAACACGCAATATTTAAACGGTGTTACAGTATTTTTTAACCATTTATTATCAATATGCTCGATGCACATGCTTGATGACTTAAAAATATCCCCTTTTTGTCTCCCCTAATTTTTTGAAAATGCGAGAGTTGACAGGTGATATTATTACAGCGATATTTTAACAGTTCAAACATCGCGTGTCGCTTTGTGTATCCCGCAAAATATCGAGTATCGCTTTGTGTGTCTTTTGACGCGGTCTGAAATTAAACCGCGAGACACAAGATTTGGATAATTTGGGTGATAATTGAATAATAAAATATTCTGTATCGCTTTGTGTGTCATGCAAAATATTGTGTGTCGCTTCGTGTTTTGTGTGTTGCCCTTTGAATGCAAGACAATGATATTATGCGCGATACTCAAAGCAGCACACAATATTTTGTGCCATACACGAAGCGCCACACGATATTTACCATGATATATCGCCTTTTGGGCTACCTACACAATGGTGATATTTTGTGGTACATTCTCGCCCTTCGCTTCGTTGTATCGCGCAAAATATCGTGTGTTGCTTCATGTGTCGTGCAAAATGTCGTGCATGGCACAAAATATCATGTGTCAGCCTTGATGAAAGAAGGGCGACATTTTTATTTTATCTCTATGGCTATATTCTGAATGAAAACAAATATTTATGCCTGTGAACTAATTTTGCTTGCACTCCCCCCCCCCCCCCCCCCCCCCCCCCCCCCAGTTGGTTACACGACAAAGGATGCGGACTATCTCAAGTTCCTGTATGAGGGGGCAGAAGATTTCAGCGTGGTTCCCAGCTTTGCCATCCTGGCCTCACAAAACAGCTCTGTGGGTCTCTTCTCGGGTGGTATACCCGGCATCAACATCGACATTACCAAGGTGGTATTTTTGCAAATGTTATTTTTTAGTCTAGCTCTTTAAAAAGGGGTGTAATTCATGTGAGTAAAATATTGTCCCAGATTAGCCTGTGCAGTCTGCATAGGCTAATTAGGGACATCATTTTCTGCCTAAACTGGTAGTTTGTCAAGAAAAGTCTTCCTCTAAACGAAAAAAGACAATGACAGCGTGTCATCCCTGATTAGCCTGTGTAAAATGCACAGGCTTATCTTGGATGACACAATATGCACATGCATTTAACCTCCTTTTTACACAAAGAAGCTCAGTTGGTTTTGCCGTCAGATGTCTATGCTTGAAACCTAATAAAAAGATATGATTTCATTGAATATAATGAACACTTACTTCAAAGAACATGAAAAATATCATATTTTTATTTTACCGCAATGAAAATAAAAGCCATGCTAACCTTTGTCATTGCTAAATTTATATAATTTTTCCCAGATTGTGTGAGTTAGGAAATCATTTGTCAGAAAAGTTCTTTTTCATGCATCTAATGAAACTCATGTTGATGCTTTTTTAATTTTTGTATTTTAGAATGCTTATAAAGGACAAAATATAAAAGTTTAGTTAGATTTATATAGTAAAGAAAGTGTGTTTCTATACTAGCATGTGCATTGATTTGTTGGTTTGCAAGAGTTGGCACCCAGCTTGTGTGTAACGTGCTGTCTCAGATTAGCCTGTGCAGTCCTCACATGCTTATCAGGGACGACACTTTCCGCTCATATGGAACTGTTCATTTTTTTAGGAAGTCTCTTCTAAACAAAAAATGCTGTCTATGTGGAAAGTGTTGTCAATGATCAGACTGTGTAGACTGTACAGGCTAATCTGGGACAACAGTTTAGGCACATGCATTAAACCCAGAGCAATACTCAAATGCTTTCAGATACTGCATGGGGAGCAATATATGGAGCTGTACAAACCTTTTGCCCCCAGTGGTACACTGACTTCCCAGGCCCGCATTGCCGACATTGTGGACAAAGGTGTTGGAGCACTGATTGTTATAGATGGTATGTTGTGTGGATAAGGAGGTTGATAATGTTAATAATTTACATGAGCCACATTGTGGGAAAACTGGGCTTAATGCACATGCATTAAGCCCTGCATTAAGCCCTGTTTTCCCAAAATGTGGCTCATGTAAGGCAAATCAAGGACGACACTTTTGGCTTTCCTGATATTTCTGTTAAGGAAATCTCTTATTAGCAGAAAAACAGTTTAGGGTGACATCTGCAGAGGCTAATCTGGGACAACTCTTTATACACAGGCATTTAGCCCTTTCAATTAAAAGGCTATGACCGAAGCTTTGTTCCTAGATATTAACTCTAGGTTTTATTATTTAATGAGGATGGTTGTGATTTGTTTTTGTTTTTAAGCTCATCTATTTTTTCTTTTTAATTATGAGCTATTGTCATCACCTTGACGTCTGCGTCGCTGTCGGCGTTAGCGTCCGGTTAAGTTTTGCGTTTAGGTCCACTTTTCTCAGAAAGTATCAATGCTATTTCATTCAAACTTGGTACACTTACTTACTATCATGAGGGGACTGGGCAGGCAAAGTTAGATAACTCTGGCGTGCAATTTGACTGAATTATGTGCCCTTTTTATACTTAGAAAATTGAAAATTTTGGTTAAGTTTTGCGTTTAGGTCCACTTTTTTCAGAAAGTATCAATGCTATTGCATTCAAACTTGGTACACTTACTTACTATCATGAGGGGACTGGGCAGGCAAACTCTGGCGTGCATTTTGACAGAATTATGTGCCCTTTTTATACTTAGAAAATTGAAAATTTTGGTTAAGTTTTGTGTTGAGGTCCATTTTATTCCTTAAGTATCAAAGCTATTGCTTTCATTCTTGCAACACTTACTAACTATCATAAGTGGACTGTGCAGGCAAAGTAATGTAACTCTGACTGGCATTTTGACAGAATTATGTGCCCTTTTTATACTTAGAAAATTGAAAATTTGGTTATGTTTTGTGTTTAGGTCCACTTTATTCCTACAGTATCAAAGCTATTGCTTTCATACTTGCAACACTTATTAACTATCGTAAGGGGACTGTGCAGGCAAAGTTATGTAACTCTGACTGGCATTTGGACGGAATTATGGGCCCTTTATACTTAGAAAATTGAAAGTTTGGTTAAGTTTTGTGTTTTGGTCCACTTTACCCCTAAAGTATCATAGATATTGCTTTCATACTTGGAACACTCGCAAACTATCATAAGGGTACAGTAAAAGGACAAGTTGCATAACTCTGGATGTCATTTTTACGGAATTATGGCTCTTTTTTGACTTAGTAACTTTGAATATATGGTTAAATTTTGTGTTTCGATCCACTTTACTTCTTAAGTATCAAGGCTATTGCTTTCAAACTTCAAATACTTTCATGCTATCATGAGGTTACTGTACCTGGCAAGTTGAATTTTACCTTGACCTTTGAATGACCTTGACTCTCAAGGTCAAATTATTAAATTTTGCTAAAATTGCCATAACTTCTTTATTTATGATTAGAATTGATTGATACTTTGACAAAACTACTCTTACCTGACATACCACAATAGACTCCACCCAAACCATCGCCCGTGACACCCCCTTCCCCCCCCCCCCCCCGAATCCCCCCCCCTATTTTTTTTTTTTTAAGATCATCTCACAAATGACCACCACACCCTCACACTATACCCCCCCCCCCACCCCCTCCTCAAATAATTTTTTTTTAACGGTTAAAAAACAAAACTATTTATTTTGATTATTTTATGTTTGAAATACCGCCCAACCATCGCACCCAAGAATCCCCCCCTCCCCCCACCCGAATCCCCCCCCCCCCCCCCCCTAAATTATTTTTTTTGTTTTCACAAATTACCAGCACACCCTCACACTATACCCCCCCACCTCACCCCCCATTTTTTTTTTTGAAACGGTTAAAAAACCGTTTGATGTTTGAAATACCGTCCAACCATCGCACCCAAGAATCCCCACCACCACCCCCCACCCCCCCCACCCCCCCCCATTTTTATTTCTTTTTTTCGCATTTTTGCAAGATAATGTAATAAATGTCCACACCCCCACACAATGCACCCCTCTTCACTCCACCCCTCCCTCCTTTGTGATTGAAAATGAAAGTCCCTTCACCTTTAAAAAGAAAATAGGATGAGCGGTCTGCACCCGCAAGGCGGTGCTCTTGTTTTCTGTAGAACAAACAGCTTTGTTGTTCCATTATATCTTTTTATGATCTCGGTCTATAATGAAATCATGTTGGTGTGTTTTTACAGTAATATTTCATCTACCAAAATACATGTGATTGTATGTGTCTTTTGGTGTCTGTAACCACTGATTACTGGTACAAATAAATAACGTTTGATACATGTAGGTTGTGCAAATGGTATGCAAGAATATCACAGTTTGTGAATCACAGGTATGGTGTTATATTTTTACTCGAAATATTTTGTTTTAGTTGATTGAAGAAATTGGCTATAATAAAGTCCACGCTTTATTTCATACTTATCATACCTCTTCATGTAATTGCCTCACTCTGGGAAAATGGGTCTTATGCATGTGCACTAAGTGTTGTCCCAGATTAGCCTGTGCAGACACTTTACGCCATGACTGGATATGGTTAAAAAGAAACTGCTTTTTAACGAAAAATATAATAAGAGTGCAAAGTGTCTTCTCAGACTACTAATCTGGGATGATCTTTAAGCACATGCATTAAGACCTTTTTTTATCAGAGTGTCGGCTTATTCTTTTTTAGGGGGGTACACAACCTACCTTATTCCAAGATTTAGTTGATGGTATTGCTAGTGACCCAGCATTATGCACTACCATGTTCTCTATCTTGTAGTGGAGACGTTTGATGAACACAAGGAGAAGGTTGCTTTCAACCAATCGGCCATAATGGTGGTGGGTGCCGGGGGTTTCAAGGGAGCGAAATCATCAGAGGTGCTCAAGCCGATGATGAAACCTCCAGCTCGAGCCCCAGATGCTAGCATTGCTGAGAAAACCAGCGTTGATCAGGTAATGTTGGCATATGCCTTAATGGTTCATAGTGAATAACTGTTAAACTCTACACAGTATACCAGCATTTGACATTCTGTTCTGTATTGGGTAATCGTTGTTTGTCATGGTAAAGCGAAAATGGGCTTGGTTGTAAATTGATGACAGGATTTATTTAATGGTTTAGGTTTTGTTTTTATGCCCCCTGAATCTTGTGTAGTTGGAGGTATATAGCCATTGGCTTGTAAGTTTGTTCATTTTTCCGTCCATTCTTCTGTACCAGAATTACACAAAATCGTTTTGGCATTGACATTAACCGACTTTTGGACTATAATCTACTGTGAAACCATTATTATTCCTCAGACATTAAATTTCGTCTTTTTCGTCCTTCGACCGATGGACGAATTCAAGATCCTAACGAACAATCATGTCCCATATTTGAAACAAATTAGACTGAATTACTGTAGCCATGAGGCATTTAAATCCAGCGTAATCCACGCATATACACAGGGCTCACAATTAACACTCGCAAAATGCGAGAAAAAAAGATTGCAAGGTAAGTTATAAGCCACTAGTATATTTTGCAAGTAAAGAAATAGTTTAAAAAAACGAGTTATATTGTTAAATGCGTTCGACGGCATGATCGCTAAACCGTAGGTCAATTTTTTGAACGTCCGAATACCCATATGCGGAAGCGCGCACCTTGTTTGTAGACTGGTATACTTATAGTACAGATACCCGGATGATATTGATACAAAGAACATGAAACATTTGACTATTCACGCTCAAGTTAAATCCGGTTTTGACACAAAGGGGTGTACATTATACAGTGTACTGACAACTTACATTTCCTGTAAAACGCGGATGCAATAAGGCTGTATCAAATGCGTCGACTTCGTTTAGGTATAATAGTGTTGATTAGCGCTAATTGTTAACAACTTTATTACCCATTGTGTGTATTGTGTTTTTCAGGGGTGTTGCAGATTATATAGCCAACACGCGGCGAATCCGGATTGAAGACAATACTATTAAACGCAATTAAAATATGACGATGTGTGATCAACACCTGACTGAAATATATTCTGCGCTTTTATTACAAATTAATAAAGAACATATTGATTTGTGTTTGGTTGTCCGTGGTTGTAATGGAAAAAGACTAATTGGCAATTGGCTTCGTTGTTTAAAACACTTGTTAACGGTTATTCAGTACCACTTATCCGCTAATCATAACAAAGAACGTGTCAATGACATAAAATAATAAGGGACAGTAACTATCACCTGAAATAACAGACTTGTAAATTGGCATATGCCAAACAAGGCCCACCTCCTGCAAGTGACTACCAAGTGTCACCCCTCTTTCCCCAGCACGATTTTTGCGCAACCGCGTATTACATGTATTTCAAACATTACAAACAAATCGGACGCTTTTTTTTTCAAAACCAGAAATGGACGAATTTAAGTGCTGACGAAATAGTCATTTTTTAAAAAAGGACGAAATTTCGTGCTGACGAAAATAAATGGTTTCACAGTATTTTAGAAGGTCCAAATTTTTGGTTGTCCCATAATGATGTGTAATATCTACTGATGAAGAAGGCTTATAGTTATTTGCCTGTCTATTTGTTTGTCCTTCCATCTCTCTGTCTCTCAAGATTCAGCAAAAAAATTATGGGCTGTGCTCTGTGAAAAGAGGGTTTCATCCATGTGCCTAAAATGTTGTCCCAGATTAGCCTTTGCAGTCCGCCTAAACTGCATTTTTGCTAAAAAGAGACTTTCTTTAAACGAAAAATATAATAAAAGTGGAAAGTGTTGTCCCTGATTAGCATGTGCACACTGCAAGTCTTTCACTTGGGGGAAAAGCGTTTTTTCATGCAGCATCCTTTAAATGTTCAAATTGTCTTATGGACACAATTCAAATGTTTAAAATCAATATCCCACAATTTCTGTTGTATTCTCAATCTGATTTATGAATGATATATGTTTATAAAATGATTATCAACCAGAAATGGACTTCAATCGAGCCTTGTTCTGAAAAACTGGACTTAATGCATGTTCATGAATTGTTGTCCCAGATAAGCCTGTGCAGTCCACACAGGCTAATCAGGGACGGCATTTTCTGCTTTTTTTGGTATTTTTCAGATGAAAATCCAGTTCAGGTGGGAAGTGTCTTCCCTGATTAGTCTGTGCATACTGCAAAGGGTAATCTGGTACGACACTTTATGCACATGCATTTGGTTCAGATTTCCGTGAGCAAGGCTCAATATTTTGTATTTGTTAACTCTGTACCACTTAGAGGCGTATTTTGATGCATTTGTAGTCCCTTAGAAAGTTAAATATTACTTAAAACCTTTTTTTACTATATTCAAGTTTAAAAGGCTCCAACCCTTAGATACTGATGAGCAGCAAACAGCATAAAACCTGAACAGACTGCGAGTTGCTCGCAGGCTGTTCTGGTTTTATGCTGTTTGCACATTGCCATTTTCACTTTGCTTCTGAGTGGGAAAGGGCTTATAGTCGGTTTTGTGCTGGTTACAGGCTGCCCTGTACCGGCTGACTGGAGATAGGAATCCACTGCACATTGATCCCAGCTTTGCAGCCATGGGAGGTAACTCTACCATAGTCAGCAAACAACATAGCACAAAACATTGAGAAGTTGTCATAATGGTCTTTAGTAGTTTTTTTATAAATATTTCACATATAAGTGCCAAATACATGTTAAAAAAAGAAAAGAATTTTGATCCCTGGCCTGCACACAGAATTATTTGTAGGGATTGATCATGAAATCTCTTATAGGGCCATTCTTTAATTGCCTCTGATGTAGGTAGGGCTGTTAATTACTGGCATACGTATGTTCTAATAATACTGGCAAACAAGATTGAGTTGGTTTAATGACTTCCGTGATATGGCTGAAATACTTTTTAAACGCAAAAAAATACTAATTAAAAAAATAAAAATAAAAAAAATATTCAATGTATTTATTGCTCACCTGATTAAAAAGTGCTCATGGTTAGCATTTGTGGTTGGCTATTGTCTGGTATTGTACGTCATTTATGGGGTGATGTCATTTGTCAACATTTAGGTTCAAATGCCGCCACCTTCTAAACCGGTTGGCAGATTTTCATGAAACTTCACAGGAATGATCTTTGTGTAACCATATTTCAACATTGTCCAGATTGATTGGTCTGATGCATATGTAGGTTACCAGCTCTAAAAATTAAATTGTACGGTTCATCTTAAAAACTAAAAAATCTTATCTGCAACAGCAAGCGTCAGGGGTTTTAAAATCTTATCTGCAACAGCAAGCGTCAGGGGTTTTAAAATCTTATCTGCAACAGCAAGCGTCAGGGGTTTTAAAATCTTATCTGCAACAGCAAGCGTCAGGGGTTTTAAAATCTTATCTGCAACAGCAAGCGTCAGGGGTTTTAAAATCTTATCTGCAACAGCAAGCGTCAGGGGTTTTAAAATCTTATCTGCAACAGCAAGCGTCAGGGGTTTTAAATCTTATCTGCAACAGCAAGCGTCAGGGGTTTTAAACCTTATCTGCAACAGCAAGCGTCAGGGGTTTTAAAATCTTATCTGCAACAGCAAGCGTCAGGGGTTTTAAATCTTATCTGCAACAGCAAGCGTCAGGGGTTTTAAATCTTATCTGCAACAGCAAGCGTCAGGGGTTTTAAAATCTTATCTGCAACAGCAAGCGTCAGGGGTTTTAAATCTTATCTGCAACAGCAAGCGTCAGGGGTTTTAAATCTTATCTGCAACAGCAAGCGTCAGGGGTTTTAAATCTTATCTGCAACAGCAAGCGTCAGGGGTTTTAAATGAAGCGTCTAATGTATAAGCATCCTCTACTAATTTTGATCAATTCATGCCCCCTGGGTTGAAAAGTAGCCACTCCACAAGAGCCTCAAGATTCATATGGACCTATGAAGTAAATAACTTCATAGATCTTCTTCTCTGAAATTGTATGGGTCGGAGGTTTAATTATTGGTGTGTCATGATGTGTAGTGGTACTCCACTTTGGGTCAAACTGGTCCCTGCCCATGTGAAAACTTGTTTTCTGTATATGTATATACTGTATAGAAACATTTAAAAATCGTAATCAGCTTAATATAATGATATAATTTAACAATTCAACAAATGAAAAAAATGAATTTGTTCATACTTTAAATAATTGTAATATTAATTGACTTGAAACAAGAACTGTCTATAGCTTCACACTTGGATTTTACTGCACTGGGCTTTAACAAATACATCAATGTAAAGCTAATAACCACATAATTTACAAGCAACTTTTTAAGCTCACCTGAGCACACATTTTTCTGAGCAAGTAGTGCTCATGGTGATCTTTTGTGGTAGGTAGTTGTGTATTGTGTACCGTCAACAATTTGCTTCAAACTACTTCTCCACCTGCACCGCTTGGGAGATTTTCATGAAACTTCACAGAAATGACCCATGGGAATGATCATTGGGTGACTCCCTTTCAAAGTGGTTCAAATTGTTTTGGTAGGCTGCATAATAGTTCTCTACCAAGATTGTCCAAATCATGCACCTGGAGTCAAAACTTGCTAAGCCCAAGTGGTCAAATAATTTATATAGACTTACATAATGAAGCCTATTGTAAATTACCTGATTATTGGCAGGATTCAAACAACCCATCCTCCATGGAATGTGTAGCTTTGGCTTTGCCACGCGTCATGTTCTCAAGACCTACGCTAACAATGATGTCTCGAAAATAAAGGCAATCAAGGTGAGTTAAGAACACATCAAATAAAATGTTTTACAGTATATTTTTTCATGAGAAAAAGTATATTTATTCTAGTAGTTAACATCTCATGTTAACCTCCATGCATAATTCAATGCTTAAACATGAACCTGGTGTAAAAGCCATGTTGTGAAATTTTGCTGGATAAGAAAAAAACACTTAATTATTTCACAAAAACTAAACTTTACCTAGGAAGTTGTTTGATATAAGTTAACAAATTGACAAATCTATAAATGAGTGACACAATTATTAATTGGTTCCAGAAGTAAAAATGTTGGAACCAAAAGGCCTTTATTAAAATACTTGGTTGTTTTAAATTTGTATTGTTAAACAGCAGGTTCTGAGTAAAAAATTGTAACATATTTTCTAGGTTCGTTTTTCAAAGCCTGTGTTGCCAGGGGAGACCATTCACACTGACATGTGGAAGGAAGGCAAACGTATATACTTCCAGTGTAAAGTAAGTGGCCTGTCTAGTCTATACTTCCAGTGTAAAGTAAGTGTCCTATCTAGTATATACTTCCAGTGTAAAGTAAGTGGCTTGTCTAGTATATACTTCCATTGTAAAGTAAGTGGCCTGTCTAGTCTATACTTCCAGTGTAAAGTAAGTGGCCTGTCTAGTATATACTTCCAGTGTAAAGTAAGTGGCCTGTCTAGTATATACTTCCAGTGTAAAGTAAGTGGCCTGTCTAGTATATACTTCCAGTGTAAAGTAAGTGGCCTGTCTAGTCTATACTCTTAGTGTAAAGTAAGTGGCCTGTCTAGTATATACTTCCAGTGTAAAGTAAGTGGCCTGTCTAGTATATACTTCCAGTGTAAAGTAAGTGGCCTGTCTAGTATATACTTCCAGTGTAAAGTAAGTGGCCTGTCTAGTATATACTTCCAGTGTAAAGTAAGTGGCCTGTCTAGTCTATACTCTTAGTGTAAAGTAAGTGGCCTGTCTAGTATATACTTCCAGTGTAAAGTAAGTGGCCTGTCTAGTATATACTTCCAGTGTAAAGTAAGTGGCCTGTCTAGTATATACTTCCAGTGTAAAGTAAGTGGCCTGTCTAGTATATACTTCCATTGTAAAGTAAGTGGCCTGTCTAGTATATACTTCCAGTGTAAAGTAAGTGGCCTGTCTAGTCTATACTCTTAGTGTAAAGTAAGTGGCCTGTCTAGTATATACTTCCAGTTTAAAGTAAGTGGCCTGTCTAGTCTAGAAAAATGAGCCTGGTTCTGACAAAGACGGGCTTAGTGCATCTCTCTAAAGCGTCATCCTAGATAAGCACAGACTTGTAAGGGACCTCACTTTCTGCCTAGATTTTTGTTTAGAAGAGACCTCATTTAAACTTAAAATTCCTTAAAAGCAGACTGCACAGACTGATCTGGTACGACACTTTAGGCATTTGCATTAAGCCCAGTTTTCCAAGAATGTGTCTCAAATCATACTACATGCTTCTTATTTCTGGTCTTGTATTGAAATTGGCTTTATGTTTGCTTATCATTTTGACAAAAATATTGAAAACACAAAGATAATGCTCATGTTTATTGGTATTTGACATGGATTTTAAGCTTACAAAGTCGATTGATTGCAAGTCTGCCTTGGAATATCTTACTTAGAGTATCTGCTCCATGATCTACTAGATAATAATGGCTTTAAATTTCTGTATTTGGTATGTTTTGAAAGATTATTTATTAACCAGGTTTTCCGAAGGAAAAAACTGGTTATTAGATTGGCGAATGCGGGCGGGCTGGCTGGCTGGCAGGCTGGCTGGCTGGCGGGCTGGCGTAATAAGCTTGTCCGGGCCATAACTATGTCGTTCATTGTCAGATTTTAAAATCATTTGGCACATTTGTTCACCATCATTGGACGGTGTGTCGCGCGAAATAATTACGTCGATATCTCCAAGGTCAAGGTCACACTTTGAGTTCAAAGGTCAAAAATGGCCATAAATGAGCTTGTCCGAGCCATAACTATGTCGTTCATCGTCAGATTTTAAAATCATTTGGCACATTTGTTCACCATCATTGGACGGTGTGTCGCGCGAAATAATTACGTCGATATCTCCAAGGTCAAGGTCACACTTTGAGTTCAAAGGTCAAAAATGGCCATAAATGAGCTTGTCCTGGCCATAACTATGTCATTCATTGTGAGATTTTAAAATCATTTGGCACATTTGTTCACATTCATGGGACGGTGTGTCCCACGAAAGAATCACGTCAATATCTCCAATGTCAAGGTCGCCACGACTAAAAATAGATTTTTTTTTTTTTAAATTACAAAGGGGGTTAATTTTTTTTGGTCATTTCAAAAGTTCAGTTTGAGTTTTCTCCCTTTATCAGATTTTTTTTTCGCAATGAAAACCTGGTTTTGTGACAATTTTGTCCCTTGTTTTTATTTATGTAATATGATTGGCTGATTAATCACTCTTTCGATTAATAATAACGAACATAGCTATGATTTGACAATTATGATGGGAGATGTTTGAAAACAAAAATGTAAATGTCTTAAAAATATCAAAACCTTAACAGATAATTTGCATGTTTAAACAACGCCAAATATGTGTTTTCAACCAGATGTGTTTGAACTTTTATCAAAAGAATACATACACATTAAAATGCAAATGCAAAAACATGATAACATGAACTGGTTTTACTGAATGAAGTAAACATTTTTTGTCATGATTACCTTATAAATCAGTCACTTATGTCTCTTATCAATCAACAAATAGATAGAGTGCTGATTCTAACCACAACTATATATATATATCACAATTAAAGACATTCGGTAAATTTGCTCCATCTAAGTATTACAAAACATATATTTAAGAAAACAGGGTTAAATGCATGCTCTCAAGTATTGTTGCAGATTAGTTTGTGCATGTGCAGACTGCAGAGGCTAATCAGGGACACTTTCCGCTTTCATGGTAGTTTGTTTTGCAAAGAAATCTCTCAGCAAAAATGCAGTGTAGGCAGAAAGTGTCGTCCCTGATTAGCCTGTGCATACTGCACCAGCTTATCTTGGACGACACTTTACGCACTTGCAGTTTTCCCCTTTTTCCCATAGCCCTACTAGTATATACATGTATACTGTCCGCACCATGTTTCAGGTTGCAGAGACAGGGGTGGTTGTCCTGACTGGGGCGTATGTGGACCTGTATGAAGAGGCAGGCACTGGGGAGATTACCACAAAGGTAACACCATGCATCCATTTTTGTTGCAACCCCTTTACAGAGAGAACCTTGCAAATAAATCTGTAGACTTTGCAAATATGGTAACAAGTTGGCTAATACTAAAATAACAGATAAGACCAATACAAATTCAAAATAAGTTCAGCCTATTGTAGATTCCACCCATAGTACAGTAATTTGTATATAGCTTGGAAAATACAGGAACTCACTATTTGGATGCAATTGTGAAAATGCTAAATAGCTTATAACTTACTTGTTTCTATAAACTATTTACTTTTACCACGGAGCGTATATTGTCTCATCTAGAGTCCGTGCTTTTACATCGCAAAATGTTTTTATATTCTGTCTTTTAAATTTCATTTAGCATTTATGATATTTATGTTGTTGTCCATTTGCAAAGAATGTTATAAACTTGATAAAGACCAGCATCAGCATGCATTATTTTTTTGCTGCAAGCTGTTGAACAATTATTGTGTTTGAAATGTTATGTTTATTTATTGTCAAATATTTGTTTCAAGCTATATACACTGTAATTTGCTGCATCGTATTATAAGTCAATAAATAAAATTCTCATTAGTAAGTTGAATTTCATATAAGCTTTATTATTGGGCTTCAAAGAGTCGTTTGAGCTTTCGATCAACGGCCTCGGGCTTATACTGTTGGCTTCAGCCAAATACCAAGGCCTATTTGATTTCAACTAATAAATGACATTACAATAATAAGACATTATGTGGATTCCATTTAATAATTTGTGTTTTTTTTACATTTTATTACGTCTATATACCGTTATATTGTAATCTTTATAATAAATATGAATTTAGGTGATATAAATTTATTTATAATGATAAATGTTTGTTTCTGAAAGTATAGTTTCTTATGGGAGAGAAACACCCATTATAAAATGTTCCACTTAAAACCCACTTCGTTCAAGTTATTTAGTTCAAGTTCATCACTTTATGTTCTACTTTAAAACCACGTTGTTGAACTATTCGGATGTAATTTACTTATCTCTAACCCCGATTAACAATCCAGATTTACTGATCTCTGACCGTGATAAACATCCTAGAATGTGACCTGTGTGGTCATGTTTAACCGGAAGTAAAGTTTTGTGGTGATTATTGGGAGTTGGAGGTGTATTTCGTGATTAACAGGTTTTAATACTATTTTTTGTATTTGCTCTTTAAAGTTTATTGGCTTTCAGGTTAATATATTATAAAATAAGTGAATCACTTTTGAATAAACGGAAGTTCATTACCGTGTTTTGTCTTAGTATAATTTGTAAGGCAGGTGTGTACAACTTTATTATATAAGATTCTTTGTTTATTACAGTTTAGTATTAAACTTTATTGGATGCGTTGTTACAACATGCAAGTGCAAGGTGAAGTTTATATTTATATATATTTTTATGCATTGCTGGGCCGTGTTTTGGGAACGTCATGGCTCCCTGACGGGCATTACACCCCTCTTATGTGTAATCACGTAGCGTATATTGTCTCATCTAGAGTCCGTGGTGTAATGGTACTAATGGACAAAATTAAAATGTCTGTGTCATGTGCAGCAATATTTTTATTAATGTG